>NC_047112.1:9705529-10005529 GCF_902500255.1 Thalassophryne amazonica
AACAATAAAGTGGGAGTTCAGAGGTCAGCTGTGAGTAATGCAGGTGACTCATTTTGTTGCGTGTAAAAAAACAGATGACCTTCTTCTTTAGATTAGATGGAACTTTATTGATCCTTTGGGAAGACTCCTCAGGGAAATTGGCCCAATACGTGGATACAGTTACAGATACAGATATAGATTCTTTATTGTCATTGTAACCAGTGCAATGAAAGGTAAGGTGCAGCCTTTCAGTGCAAATACACCCCTGGCAAAAAATGATGGAATCACCAGCCTCTGAGGATGTTCATTCAGTTGTTTAATTTTATAGAAAAAAAGCAGATCACAGACATGACACAAAACTAAAGTCATTTCAAATGGCAACTTTCTGGCTTTAAGAAACACTATAAGAAATCAGGAAAAAAAAATTGTGGCAGTCAGTAACGGTTACTTTTTAGACCAAGCAGAGGGAAAAAAAAATATGGAATCACTCAATTCTGAGGAATAAATGATGGAATCATGAAAAACAAAAGAACGCTCCAACACATCACTAGTATTTTGTTGCACCACCTCTGGCTTTTCTAACAGCTTGCAGTCTCTGAGGCATGGACGTAATGAGTGACAAACAGTACTCTTCATCAGTCTGGCTCCAACTTCTCTGATTGCTGTTGCCAGATCAGCTTTGCAGGTTGGAGCCTTGTCATGGACCATTGTCTTCAACTTCCACCAAAGATTTCAATTGGATTAAGATCCAGACTATTTGCAGGCCATGACATTGACCCAATGTGTCTTTTTGCAAGGAATGTTTTCACAGTTTTTGCTCTACGGTAAGATGCATTATAATCTTGAAAAATGATTTCATCATCCCCAAATGTTGGGGATGATGACTGAATGTTGGCAAATGCCATTGGAGTGCCAATTCAACCCACAATTTGAGTTGGATGTGCAGATGCCCCCCCCATTTTCTAGTGCCACACAAGTGTGTTAAGGCCCGCGCGGTCACATGGCATACAGCGATTCTTGAACGAAGGGAAAAAAAGTAAAAAATCACAAATCGTTGAAAAAAGGTCAATGAATGAGCTTTGAATTTCATGGAATAGCTTATGATAAAGAGCGCAAAAGGGACAAAAGAGGAACAAAATCAACTCAACTCAACTTCACCTTTTTTTCTTATATAGCGCCAAATCACAACAAACAGTGCCCCAAGGCGCTCCATATTGTAAGGCAAGGCCATACAATAATTATGAAAAACCCCAACGGTCAAAACGACCCCCCTATGAGCAAGCACTTGGCAACAGTGGGAAGGAAAAACTCCCTTTTAACAGGAAGAAACCTCCAGCAGAACCAGGCTCAGGGAGGGGCAGTCTTCTGCTGAGACTGGTTGGGGCTGAGGGAAAAAACCAGGAAAAAGACATGCCGTGAAGGGGGGCAGAGATCGATCACTAATGATTAAATACAGAGTGATGCATACGGAGCAAAAAGAGAAAGAAACAGTGCATCATGGGAACCCCCCCACAATCTACGTCTAAAGCAGCATAACCAAGGGATGGTCCAGGGTCACCCGATCCAGCCCTAACTATAAGCCTTAGCGAAAAGGAAAGTTTTAAGCCTAATCTTAAAAGTAGAGAGGGTATCTGTCTCCCTGATCTGAATTGGGAGCTGGTTCCACAGGAGAGGAGCCTGAAAACTGAAGGCTCTGCCTCCCATTCTACTCTTACAAACCCTAGGAACTACAAGTAAGCCCGCAGTCTGAGAGCGAAGCGCTCTAATGGGGTAATATGGTACTACGAGGTCCCTAAGATAAGATGGGACCTGATTATTCAAAACCTTATAAGTAAGAAGAAGAATTTTAAATTCTATTCTAGAATTAACAGGAAGCCAATGAAGAGAGGCCAACACGGGTGAGATATGCTCTCTCCTGCTAGTCCCCGTCAGTACTCTAGCTGCAGCATTCTGAACCAACTGAAGGCTTTTTAGGGAACTTTTAGGACAACCTGATAATAATGAATTACAATAGTCCAGCCTAGAGGAAATAAATGCATGAATTAGTTTTTCAGCATCACTCTGAGACAAGACCTTTCTGATTTTAGAGATATTGCGTAAATGCAAAAAGGCAGTCCTACATGTTTGTTTAATATGCGCTTTGAATGACATATCCTGATCAAAATGACTCCAAGATTTCTCACAGTATTACTAGAGATCAGGGAAATGCCATCCAGAGTAACGATCTGGTTAGACACCATGCTTCTAAGATTTGTGGGGCCAAGTACAATAACTTCAGTTTTATCTGAGTTTAAAAGCAGGAAATTAGAGGTCATCCATGTCTTTATGTCTGTAAGACAATCCTGTAGTTTAGCTAATTGGTGTGTATCCTCTGGCTTCATGGATAGATAAAGCTGGGTATCATCTGCGTAACAATGAAATTTAAGCAATACCGTCTAATAATACTGCCTAAGGGAAGCATGTATAAAGTGAATAAAATTGGTCCTAGCACAGAACCTTGTGGAACTCCATAATTAACTTTAGTCTGTGAAGAAGATTCCCCATTTACATGAACAAACTGTAATCTATTAGACAAATATGATTCAAACCACCGCAGCGCAGTGCCTTTAACCTATGGCATGCTCTAATCTCTGTAATAAAATTTTATGGTCAACAGTATCAAAAGCAGCACTGAGGTCTAACAGAACAAGCACAGAGATAAGTCCACTGTCCGAAGCCATAAGAAGATCATTTGTAACCTTCACTAATGCTGTTTCTGTACTATGAATTCTAAAACCTGACTGAAACTCTTCAAATAGACCATTCCTCTGCAGATGATCAGTTAGCTGTTTTACAACTACCCTCTCAAGAATCTTTGAGAGAAAAGGAAGGTTGGAAATTGGCCTATAATTAGCTAAGATAGCTGGGTCAAGTGATGGCTTTTTAAGTAATGGTTTAATTACTGCCACCTTAAAGGCCTGTGGTACATAACCAACTAACAAAGATAGATTGATCATATTTAAGATTGAAGCATTAAATAATGGTAGGACTTCCTTGAGCAGCCTGGCAGGAATGGGGTCCAATAAACATGCCGATGGTTTGGACGAAGCAACCAATGAAAATAACTCAGACAGAACAACCGGAGAGAAGAGTCTAACCAAATACCGGCATCACTGAAAGCAGCCAAAGATAACGATACATCTTTGGGATGGTTATGAGTAATTTTTCTCTAATAGTCAAAATTTTGTTAGCAAAGAAAGTCATGAAGTCATTACTAGTTAAAGTTAATGGAATACTCAGCTCAAAATGAAACCAAGCTATCTTTGATCTCCACACTTTAAACAAAATCTGCCTGGAGCCACTGCTGGAGCAGTGTGTTTCTGCATCTCTGTGTTCCAGGACTCAGCACTGGGGCAAAGCTCAGCTGCAAATAGAAGCGTGTGATCCGACCCACTGTGGAGATATGTGCACACGTTGGTGGATCCACCTGCTTTGGTTCCTCATCCAGAACAAAAGAGGCATCACCTCATTCATCATCAGAATCCTCACTGATCCTCACTCCGTCTTGCTCCAATTTAAAAAAAAAAAAAAAAACTGAAGCAGTTGTTCAATATTCACTTTTACAAAAAAACCCCACCACATAGAGCTGACGGAACCAAGTACATTAAGAGCTGCTGACCAAACCATGAGCTGATGGAACCAAGTGCCCAAAGAGCTGCTGACAAAACCATGATCTGATGGAGCCAAGTGTACAAAGAGCTGCTGATGAAACCGTGATCTGATGGAGCCAAGTGCACAAAGAGCTGCTGATGAAACCCTGATCTGATGGAGCCAAGTGCGCAAAGAGCTGTTGCTGAAACTGTGATCTGATGGCCAAGTGCACAAAGAGCTGCTGATGAAACCCTGATCTGATGGAGCCAAGTGCGCAAGGAGCTGCTGATGAAACCCTGATCTGATGGAGCCAAGTGCAAAAAGAGCTGCTGACGAAACCGTGATCTCATGGAGCCAATTGCGCAAAGAGCTGCTGACCAAACCATTGTGATGGAGCCAAGTACGCAAAGAGCCTCTGATGAAACCATCGTCTGATGGCGCCAAGTTCGCAAAGAGCCGGTGGCACAGACAGATATTCCTTCAGCTATGACAAGGATTTAAAGTATTTTCAGACTTCATTTTCCATGAGGCTTTATATGGATATACTTTTTGCCAGACTGTGATGTTAAAATTAACAGGTAAGACTTTATATTTACTCTGTGAGTGAATGGTTTAATATTTGAAACAGTCTGTTTGCGTGAGTATGCATCTTTCAGCCAATCAGTGCACAGCATTACACGTATTTCAGCTTATTAAGACACATTTTACAGTAAGAAATTAATTGCAGAGAGCAAATGAATTAAATGATTTTTATTTAAGGTTCGAGTCACAAGATCATTAGAGAAATGCCATAATTTGCTACAGTCACTGCCTGATACTGATGTGAAACCCAGAGTCAAGGTTGACCCCACTGATGTGCAGCGCCTCTTTAAACATCTGCTCACCAATAAGGCAACTGGACCTGACAGTCTGCCAGCTTTCTTACTAAAAACTGTGCCGAGGAACTTTCTGTGGCTTGGTGTCCTCTATTTCAGCAGTCACTTGATCTGCAGAAAGTGCCGCCTTTGTGGAAATTATCACACATATCGCCAATTCCCAAAAAGCCTGGCACCACAGCTAACAATGATCTGCGCCCAGTAGCTTTGACCTCAAATGTAATTAAATGTTTTGAGAGGTTTGTTGTGTCACTATTGGAGAGAGAAGTGGACTCAATGGTGGACACTAATCAGTTTGCTTACAAATAAAAAAGGAGCACTGAAGACGCTGTCCTAAGCATTGTCCATCTTGTGTCTCAATATCTGGAAGATACCAAGGCCTATGCACGCATTCTATTTGTTGATTTTAGTTCTGCTTTTAATACAGTACAAACACATAGCTCTGCTTTTAGGGAAACTGTCTGCAATGGGAGTCAGTGCTTTTTTAATAAATGGTTTTATGCTTTTTTAAACAACAGAACTCAACGTGTTAAGGTCAATGGGACACTATCAGACGTCAGACACAGCAACACCGGGGTTCCACAAGGCAATGTGTCATCGCCAGTGCTTTTCACCATTTATAGTAAAATGACTGTAAAAGCACACATCAAAATAATAGCATTTTGAAATATGCAGATGACACTGCTATTGTGAGTCTTTTATCTGTGTGAAGTGCCTTGAGGCAACTTTGTTGTGATTTGGCGCTATATGTATGAAAATAAATTGAAATTGAGCAGCTGGATTATGTGTAACCACATGACACAGCTGCTTTAAAAAAAAAAAAATACATGCCACCCACGGGATTCAAATCTGCAATTTACAATAGCTCTGATGCGAGCCAGAAACTTTACCCCTGCACTATCATTGCTGTCCTGTAAAAGGTGTGGAAAAATGCCTAAAATCAAAAGTACATAAATGTATTTTTTTGAAAAAGAGAAAAAAGCGCCATGATAACTGACCAAACTGCATTTGTTGCGGCGTATTTCTGCTGATATGTGACTGAAATTGGCATATTTCTTGCACTGTTGGCTTGTCATGCAGTCCAGCTGCACGTCCTGTCAGACAGATGTGACATTCAGATCGACTACTGCGTGTCCACATGAACTGACAGTTCGTTTCAGCTGGGACAGTTGTCAATGTGCGCACTCTCCAGCCCATCGCAAAACCGATATATGTTTTTATGTATTTCCACGTGAGGACAGCAAGCACACACATGCGCTTAATGACGGCAAAACCTATCGCCCCAACCAAAGGAAAGTAAACCATGTTGCGTCATTACTTCCTGGTGTAGTTCCAGGAGGAGGATCATCCTTGTATTGTCTGTGCTTTATAATAGGAATTAAATATTCAAAAGTGCGGTTGTGCTTTTGTGTGTGTGTGTGTGTTTTGAGGCAGTGAGAGCAGTGCGGCAGCTCTTCCTGTGTTCTAGCTGATAGGTTCCAGATAGCGAGGTCGAAAACTGGAACCCTGCACTTTCTCCTACCTAGGTGATCAATGAAGGTGTTCCCAAAGTAGTCGACTGCAGGCTGGAGCTCCTCAGGCAGTCTCTTCTGAACTAGCTCAAGCAAAGCGACCACATCTTCTGGTGGCACAAAGGGCAGAGCAGGCAACACCCTGGATGCAAGTCAGAGCTTGGCATCAGCAGCATATCTCTCCTGGAGCTCCTCTGCCTGCACCTATGGTACACACACTGAGCCAAATGGTAAAGGTACCCTTGCTTTTGCCATTGGTTATATGATATGGACAGTGGTTATATCCTTCTAACCCCCCTTACGGAGTCTGGTATGTGTGTTCCTCAAGCTCAGGTCCTCTACCAGAGACCTGGGAGTTTGAGGGTTCCGCACCGTATCTTAGCTGTTTCTAGGACTGCACTATTCTAGACAAAGACCTCTGGTGTTGTGTCTGGAGTCTGATGGAGCTGCTCTTCCAATTTGGGGGATACAGCTCCTAGTGCTGCTGTTACCACTGGGACCACTTTGGACTTTACTTTCCACATCTGCTCCAGTTGCTCCTTCAGTCCTTGGTACTTCTCTATTTTTTCATGCTCTTTCTGATGATGTTGCTGTAGGGCAGCAATAGGGCAGTACAGGCTCATTTGAACCCCTACGTAAAATGGTGGGATTTGACAATGTTTTGGGACAGCCGGTGTCAGGATGGCAGAGAATCCCAGGGTGAAGTGTGGGAGTTTCAGCACAAAGCATTCGGCTCAGCTTGGAAAACTTAAAAGCATAGCGGACCTGCTGGTTTAAGATGTGCCAGTTTAAATGGTTTCCGCTGAAACTCCCATCCTCCGAGTGGTTGTGCTGACACGCCTACACTCCGCCCAGGGATTAGTCTCTTCCCACAAATAGTGTCAGTTCAAACAGGAAAATGGTGTACTGTTTTGTTTTCAGCTGCAATCACTGAAACAGCCATGAAAAGTGCAGTTTTTTTGGTCCCAGTGGAGAAGGGAAAACAAGGCAAATGGGAGAGGTTGTGTTGGTGTTAGTCTACACAGCTAGCCAGAGTAGCTTTGTTCTCTCGCTTACACAACCACCTTGACACATTTGAGCTCCGGGTCATAAACAAACCACAACATGTCCACTTTCCTCCGATGGTCACTTTTTCTTTGCATTCTTACTTTGCTTGTGTGTAATTTGCACAAAAACTCAGAGAAAGTACTGTGTTTCTGTCCACAGAAGTAGCGAAATTACGTCATATGCATTACATTTTACTCCTTTAAGCGAGACTGCATTGCCCAATTGCTACATTGATGACAAATTTCCCTTATCAACCACTTTATCTTTTTGTTTGGCCAACAGCTGCTTGTCTGTTTAGAATTTGAAGTCCCGTAGGACATTAGCCCTGGCATTCTCAACTACCTTCGGTGGTGTCTCCCATCAGGACTTGGGAACTTCCTGTACAAGATTCCCAACACTTGGTTGTGCCTCTCAGTGTACACTGTCCCAGCTTGCATCTTGCTGCTATGTGCTGAACTGTCTCTGGGTCACATTTGCACAGCCTGCAATTTGGGTCCTGACGGCTGTGGTAGACTCCTGCCTCTATGGATCTGGTGCTTAGGGCTTGTTCTTGCCGACATGATCAGAGCCTCTGTGCTGTCCTTTAGGCTGGCCTTTTCTAGACATAAGGTCCACATCAGTTGTTGAGGAACCACGACAAACTGATGGGAAATAGACAACTGGAACAAGATGTACATGGACAAGGATTGACAACATGGAACTGATAGAATGCTGCTATGACAGCAGACCCAATGACAGTGGTTATATGCAACGCAAGTTGGAACTATGGGTGAACAGAAGATGAACCTTCACACTTACTGAGAAGCACCTGTTAGCTCAGTGCTGTCTTTTGTGACCACTGTTTTTGGATACTCTTTTTGTGCACCTCTTACCTGACAAACTGTTGGACTGTTTTCACCTGGCTCTGCCAATAAATCACTATGTTTTGATACTTGGGTTCATTATTACGACTAAACCATAACAATTTGTCAATAAATGCGTGCATAAAGTTGTAAATGTCCCACACTATCAGCTGTGGTGCACTTCAGTATTCATGAATAGTGGTGTTCATTTATACGAGGTCTGTTAGAAAAGTATTGGACCTTTTTATTTTTTGGAAAAACCTGATGGATTTGAAGCAGGTGTGCTTGCATGAGCCAACCTTGAATTCAAGATTCAAGATTCAAGATTCAAGATTAGTTTATTGCCATTTGTAGTTAAAAAAAAACACATAGGAAATGTTTGTGCAAAAAGCTCAGTGCATCCCACACAAGAAAACGACATTAGACAGACATGAAACAAATTATCACATAAAGACACTTTAACATAACACTAACACTGTGAAATACAAGATACAGAGATCAAGTTAAAAAGTTAAAAAGTTAAGATCAAATAAATAAAATAAAATAAGGTATTGTAGGATTAAAGTGCACTATTCAGGCTAATCACAGCTTGTGGGAAAAAGCTCCTTGCATAACGAGACGTCTTACACCTAATGGTGCGGTACCTTCTTCCAGAGGGAAGAAGCTCAAACATGAGTCTTCCAGGATGGCCAGAAGGATTACTTATGATCTGAGAAGTCTGCTTTTGTACAGAGCCTCCAGCACCGGCAGGTCACAGTTCACAATTTTTTTGGCTGAGCGGACCACCTTATATAACGCTCTCTTGTCTTTGGCAGTAACGTTTCCAAACCAGACTGTGATGGAGCTAACAAGAAGACTTTCAATCATGCACCGATAAAAATTCACAAGGATTTTAGAGTTGATGGTGAATTCTCTAAGTTTCCTCAGGAAGAAGAGACACTGACAAGGCTTTTTAACAATATTTGTGGTGTTTTTGTTCCAACTGAGATCATTGGACAACGTCAGCCCCAGAAATTTACATTCTTCCACAATTTCGACTTTTGAGTCCTCAATAAGGAGAGTGAATGGCTGTTATTTCGACCGAAGTCAACAACAAGTTCGCAAGTTTTAGAAGTGTTCAGGAGCAGATTATTTTCTTTGCTCCAATCCACAACTCTCTGAACTGCTCCTTAATCTGTGTGATGCCCACAGGATCGTCACCGAAAGCAGCCTGAATCATCTGAATGGTTTCCACCTGGCTTTCGCCCAGTTTCTGGCAAAATTTGATGCGGCGCTGCTCCAGTCGTTCCGTCTTTTCCTTGAAATGAAAATCTGCCGAGAGCACTGCACATGTCCTCACACAAAGGCTACTTACCAGAAAATGATGCAATCGACAGGCGTGAAAAAGTTCACTCATGGTTCAAGGTTGGCTCATGTAAGCACACGTGATTCAAATCCTTCAGGTTTTTGCAAAAAATAAAAAGGTACGATACTTTTCTAACAGACCTCGTATTGTATTCTGTCTTCATCTGACCCCAGGGGGCCATGGCTATCCTCTAAAAATGTAGCTGATGACTCCTCAAATGTACCCCAACACATTGAACTCCATTCCCACACACAGAGAGTAGTGGAGAGGGCAATCAGCCTGTTGAAGGGGCGGTGGTGCTGCCTGACCAGGTTGGGGGGTGCTGCTGTACCCACCTGAGGTGTGCTGCATTGTAATGGCCTGTGGTGTCCTCCACATCTCGGTGATCTCTTGTGATGGCCCCGGCATCTCCACCAACAGAGCCGGTGGAGATGCCAGGGCCATCAGAGCCGGTGGGGGAGTCTGTGCTGTCTCAAAGGAAATTAAACATAAGTCAATGTCTTTTATATCCTGGAGATTTTACACAGGAGCTGTGTGTATTGTGAGCAGCCTATTGTATGACCAGTATAATGACAACATTTATGGGTTCATCATATGTTTGGGGGGAGGTGATGGTCTAGTGGTTTACGCGTTGGACTTGAGACCAGAAGATCCTCAGTTGAAATCCCAGCCTGACCGAAAAATCACTAAGGTCCTTGGGCAAGGTCCTTAATCCCCTGTGTGTGTGTGTGAATGCATTGTATCGCAACACCCTCACATCGGGTGAATGTGAGGCATTATTTGTAAAGTGCTTCGAGTGTCTGATGCAGATGGAAAAGTGATATATATATATATATATATATATATATATATATATATATATATATATATATATATATATATACAGTCCATTTACCATTTTACCATTTCTATTTGGGATGATCCTCCACTTAATTGTCCACATTTATATCTGACCATTTTTTACTTTAGTGTGTGTGTCCTGCTCTGAGCCAACAGCATTTACAGTCTTCCACACACACACTTTTTTCCTTTCATATTTATCCCAGTTGACAGAGTACCAAATAAACTATCCCTGCATGTCTCCATGTCATTTCCAGTAATCTGTAGCTCACACTCTGTATAATTAATTTTTTGTGTTAATGTTGAATTACTGGACTGAGAGGGGAATCCCACATACCAGGGTCTATTTACAAGGGCTGCAGCTATTGATTATTTTTGTAATTGAAATATTCTATCGATTATTCTGGCGATTAATTGAGTAATCAGATAAAAAGTACTTTTGCATTTTTAAAGGTCATCAATAGTCCAGGGCTCTCCTAAACAATGGCACAATGTCGCTACACCAAAGTCTTGACACTTTGCTGAAATGGCGATGGGATGTGTCTTTCTGTTTTGTTTTATTTACCATTTTTTAGTTTTTTTATGTTGGTGGACAGGGTCCCTGCATGATTTTTTTTTTCCCTGTCTGCATATATAGTAATGGTAAATGTCACACTGGCAGAACCATTTATTAACATTAATACACATATATGCAATTTATTCTTGCAGGACAGAAGGTATGTAGTGCATGAGTGAATGTGGTGTGCGTGTGTGACCCCCATCCGCCCTTCCCGATCACCCTATAACATCCTACTCAAAGCCAACTGACAACTTCTATCAGGAGGGACAGACCACCAAAACAACATGAAGACAGACAAAAACGAAAGACAAGTGGTGAAAGCAATAACTGTGAAGTGAGACACCGAGGAGACGGGGCCCCAACATAAAACATGGCGAACAAACCACCACACATGAACAAGCAGTGACAGCGACAGTCTGTTGTCTAGTTAGTGAACATTCATTCCCTAATGTAGGACACCAGAGTCTCGATCCCCTTAAGAGCACCCAAATCCGAATTGTGGTGTCGGCCACGAACACGTAACCAGCCACACACAGAGACCCAGATCACAGCCATATCTGATCACTACTGTGGCTGGTGTGTGGAGCCAAGATAATAGTACAGAACCTTACCGTAAGACATGGACCACTCTGGCACGTCAAAAGCCATACGGCCGGCCGCAAGCAACAATGGAAAAGGGCCCAGGACGCAGGGCCCCAGGAGGAACCAGGCGAAAAAGGGAAGCGGAAGGGCACAGGGGCCAGGAAGGGCAGCCAGCAGAGCCACCGGGGCAGCACGACGGACCAACAAGGGAGCGGCCAGACGGCGCCGGAACGCACCCCCTGCATGATTTTTTTAATCCCTCTTTCTCTATGATTCAGCAGATGTATTTCAGCTGGAGGTAGCCTCAACGTCAGTTTTTTTATTTTATTTAAATCAGTTTTTGTGAAGAGTTTGTGTTGTCCAAAAAAGAAAAAAATTAAAAAGCGAAACATTCAGTGTGAGTCTGAACAAAACAGACTCTTTTTAAGTTGAAAGAGTTGAAAGAGTGGACTGTTGCTGAGAGGATCTTCTTTCAGTGACTGTTTGTCAGTGTGGCCGGGGACGGAGCTGTAGCTCAGACCTAGACAGAGACAGAGAGCAGCTGGCCGCCGTGCAAATAGTCACTCCCCATGTGAGAGGACCGTGTGTTTTTTAAAATAGACAAACACACTGCTTTGCTTTAAATGCACATTAAGTCTATTTCAGATGATCAGCCTGGACCGTCTTTCTCTTAAAAGGCTATTTTTTAACTTTTTAACTGTGTGTGATGTTGGAAAGTGGTAGTTATCATTGCTAATTTGATTAGCTGTTATGCTCCAGTCATCTTCTGTTTTTTTTTTTTTCTGGGGTCGTTGTAGCGCCACACACCCGCCTAACATATGTACTCAGTGTTGCCACAGTTACTTTGAAAAAGTAATCCAATTACTGATTACTGATTACTCCTTGAAAAGTAACTTAGTTACTTTACTGATTACTCAATTGTAAAAGTAACTAAGTTAGATTACTAGTTACGCGTTACTAAGTAACGCGTTACCGGCATCACTGTATGTACTACAACGTTAAACAAAGCTTCGAGGCACAGAATTTGCCTCGAACAATTTTTTGTAATCAAATTATTTGAGTTACTCGGCTAATTGTTTCAACCCTACTATTTATATGGATTTGCATATTTAAATAGATGTGTGGACAGGGAGGAATTTGATACTTTTGCATGTGAACTCAGTTCCATGTTGATTGGGATGTACAAAAGGAAGGTGTTAAGATCCATTTATACGCAGACTTTGATACATCTGACTTTTTTGTGCGTCGACATTTTCTGGGTTTTAGCATACGTCGTGTTTCAACAGGAAATTCACGCACATCTTCTTACATGAGGCCCCTGGTGTTCACTCTGCAGATCTGATGTGGATTGACGTGTGTGCAGGTCTGAGGAATGAGTTGGGAGCCAAAGAATGAGGAATTAAACACTGAGACGTCAGTGTGCTTCACTGTGTTCACACCCTGTTTTCAACTCAGAGTTGTTTATTTAAATTAAAGTTACTTTGGCATTTCAGTGCTTAGATTTGACCTTTTTAATTTATGGTCCAGATGAGTCGTTGTTGTCCAACTCCTTAATTAATGAGTTTCATGATTCGATCCAGTTCTCCGTTCAGCCCCCCTCCTTTTGGAGAATTTTCCTTGATTATCTGTTCAGCTTATCAATGTCCTGAAATGCAGCAAAACTGGTTGATCATCGTCATCATCATGTGAGCAACAAAGATATTTCTGGTTTCTGGTTGACATTTCATACAGTCTTTTCACAGCTGCTGCAGTGAATAACACATCAGATCAGACAGAGAACCATCGACTTCATCCCATCATCTGATCACCAACTCCACATCATGAAGCTGCTTCTGACTCTGACCCTCCTCTGGACCATCTACAGCAGCGGTAACACCGCACACTCTTAGCATGTCACATTTAAAATCTGTTGCATGAGTAATTTTTGATGTTTTGAAGTATTTGTAGAACAGAATTATGTATTTTGGAACATTTTGCATTTCTACAAGACAACTTTCTAGCCTTTCATCTTTTTTTTATAGCAACAATTTCATCGAGGGTGATATGTGTCGTCCTTATTTCTGCCTGAAATTCTAAATGAAAACATTTTCTCAAAAAGCACCATCTGTAAATCCCGTTTAGACCAGAATTATTGATATTGCTGAAAATTTAAAACTTTTTTGGAAGAGTTTCAGCCAGAACAGTTTAAACCCAGACTGTGTAATTACAAGATCAACAAAATTAAAGCTGTCATCAGAAATTCAGACTTCACCTGACACATTTTACACTAAACATGATTTTTTTTTTTCTATTTATAGTTTGTTAAATTCCTACTTGTTTAAAGAATGTCCAAAAATGTTGAATTTGTTTCATGCTGCTGTTACTCTGAAGATCATATTTTACTTCACTGACTGATTTCTTTTTTCTCTCACAGCTGGAGCACTTCAGTGTTCCACGTGCTCTGGTTCATGTACTAACCCAGTCCTTCTCAACTGTGCTAATGGAGAGCAGATGTGTGGAACGGCGTCTGTATCAGGTAGCTGTGACACACGCTGTCGTCTCTTTGTTCTTATCAGGGAAATTTAAGCTTCAGGCTCCGATGTGAAAACATCAGAGTGACTCAGTTTGTGATGGTCCAGGATCAAAACTAAGATCCAGGGCCTGTATTCATGATGCAAACTCTGACCAAAGAGTGGACAGAAACCTTTATCTTTGTGAGGAGGTGAGTTGACCCCGTTGATATGGGTGACAACAGTCTTGTAAGAGCTGTGATTGGTTGTCTGTGCTGCTTGTTATGAATGTACAGTAAAATCAACCGATCATATAACCTGAACTCTATTAAGAAATGTGTCATCGTGAAAATAATTTAATGTCATGATGATGAAACTCAGCAAAAATAAATGAATTGTTACACAGCTTCAAAATGTTTGAACAAACCTCATTCACATGCAGATTATTATATTGATTAGTTTATTGTTATGCTACCATCTCCAGCAGCGCCTGAGCAAACATGTGCAGCACCTGAACTTGACTCCAAAATGTTTTCAGTCACCTTTAACAAATATCTCCTTGATTTTCTAGCAAATTTAACTTCACTAGCTGTTGGCACCCAACAGTTCTTCAGGGGATGTGCTGGTTCCAACCTGTGTACGTCAGCAGGACCTCTAACAGCTTCACTTCATGTTGGTGTTGCATCTGTGCGCATATCAGCTGAGTGCTGTAACACAGATAACTGCAACAACAAGACTCTGCCTGGTAAATCAGTTCTGATGGTTTGATGATCAACAGTCAGACTGCATCCTGGTGTTAGTTTGTGTTCTGGAAACATCAATCAGATTCTGATTCCTCTCTGTTTCAGTCCCCATCGCTCCTGCAAATGTCGCAAACAGTCTGAAGTGTTTCACTTGTGATCCAATAACATCTCAGTGCAACATTACAATACAGTGTGAAGGAGTGGAGGACCGCTGTTTCAATACCAAAGGTCAGTCTTTATGATGCAACAACATCAAAGCACACACTCATTTTCTTCATCATCACAGTTTGATATTTACAAGACTCAGGTGATTTCAGGGTATTTAAGTTCATTTGTGTTTAAAACTGGTTTCATCATTTATAGTGTCGCTTCCAAGTTTTGGAGTCAACGGGACCATCTCTGGCTGTGCCTCTTCAAACTTGTGCTCAAACTTTGCCAGTGCTGTGATGCAATTTGTGCCAAACATTGGGAACATCACCAGTGGACCCACCTGCTGCACGGGCAATTTGTGTAATTCTGCAACAACAACTTCCGGTCACTCCTGTTTCACACTGAGCCTGATGCATCTCCTGCTTGGATTCTTAATTTTTTCCTTTTTCTAGGATTTTCCATCTTTCATGAATCTGAATCTTTTTCCATCTGTCATTTGTGTACGTTATTTTGGGGTTTTAAACACATACGTATTTGTGTTGTATTGAGCTTAATTAATCGATCTTTACACATTTGTGGCTATTCTGTGATTTCAATTATTGAATCTGACTTGCTGAGAATCCACAAAGCATCAGGGCTCATATTCACAAAGCATCCTAAGGCTCAAAGTATTTCTTAGTGACGTCGTTCTCCTCCCTCTTCTTAACAGTTTTGCACCTTTGGAGCTCTGTTAAAGCAGAAGATGCTTTGTGAATATCTTTTATCTTCCAAGGGAAAATTCTAAGAAATGTCTGAGAATTTGAGAAATTCTAAGATTTTTATTTGAATGACATCACTAAGAGCTACTTCTACTCTTAGGATGCTTTGTGAAAATGGGCCCAGGTCTTTCAGAAGCTCACAGAAGATGTCGAACCAAATTCTCATCATCTCCACCTCAGACCTAATGTGCTTCTGGAGATGTGATCTAGAATTGCACAGAAATATCATATATACTCATGGGAGTGGAACTTTGTCACATAATCACGTATCAGTCCTG
Source organism: Thalassophryne amazonica (assembly GCF_902500255.1). Lineage (NCBI taxonomy): Eukaryota > Metazoa > Chordata > Actinopteri > Batrachoidiformes > Batrachoididae > Thalassophryne > Thalassophryne amazonica. The sequence goes on from NC_047112.1 coordinate 9,721,158, forward strand.
ACTGGATCATTTTAAGTACTTTAAATGTGGATAAATGTCTTGGGGATGACTGGGTATTAAATAAACAAATGTTTGGGATTTAATGAGTGACAATGTTATCAATTACTTGTTTTTTTCTTTTATTATCTAATCTTGTCTTCTATGTTTCAATTGTAATAAAATGGAAATTAGCTCAGTTAGTGTTTTAATTTGCATTTTATTGGTTCTTTTCTTCATTTTATTGTATTTTAATTTGTCTTATGTGTTTCATCTACAGCACTTTGTGTCAGCTCTGTCTGCCTTAAGGTGCTTTATTAATAAAGTTGGTATGTTATGGTATGGTGGTATGGTGTGGTCACATATGCACATTGAAGGACATTCCTGATCAAAATGACTCCAAGATTTCTCACAGTATTACTAGAGGTCAGGGTAATGCCATCCAGAGTAAGAATCAGGTTAGACACCATGTTTCTAAGATTTGTGGGGCCAAGTACAATAACTTCAGTTTTAACTGAATTTAAAGCAGGAAATTAGAGGTCATCCATGTCTTTATGTCTGTAAGTCATTCCTGCAGTTTAACTAATTGGTGTGTGTCCTCTGCCTTCATGGATAGATAAAGTTGGGTATCATCTGCGTCACAATGAAAATTTAAGCAATGCTTTCTAATAAGTAATGGTTTAATTACTGCCACCTTAAAAGCCTGTGGTACATAGCCAACTAATAAGATAGATTGATCATATTTAAGATCGAAGCATTAATTAATGGTAGGGCTTCCTTGAGCAGCCTGGTAGGAATGGGGTCTAATAGACATGTTGATGGTTTGAAGGAAGTGACTAATGAAAATAACTCAGACAGAACAATCGGAGAGAAAGAGTCTAAACAAATACCAGCATTACTGAAAGCCGCCAAAGATAACGATATGTCTTTGGGATGGTTATGAGTAATTTTTTCTCTAATAGTTAAAATTTTATTAGCAAAGAAAGTCATGAAGTCATTACTAGTTAAAGTTAAAGGAATACTCGGCTCAATAGAGCTCTGACTCTTTGTCAGCCTGGCTACAGTGCTGAAAAGAAACCTGGGGTTGTTCTTATTTTCTTCAATTAGTGATGAGTAGTAAGATGTCCTAGCTTTACGGAGGGCTTTTTATAGAGCAACAGACTCTTTTACAGGCTAAGTGAAGATCTTCTACATTAGTGAGACGCCATTTCCTCTCCAACTTACGGGTTATCTGCTTTAAGCTGCGAGTTTGTGAGTTATACCACGGAGTCAGGCACTTCTGATTTAAGGCTCTCTTTTTCAGAGGAGCTACAGCATCCAAAGTTGTGCTCAATGAGGATGTAAAACTATTGATGAGATAATCTATCTCACTCACAGAGTTTAGGTAGCTACTCTGCACTGTGTTGGTATATGGCACTGGAGAACATAACAAAGAAGGAATCATATCCTTAAACCTAGTTACAGCGCTTTCTGAAAGACTTTTACTGTTCTGAAACTTTTCCCCACTGCTGGGTAGTCCATTAAAGTAAATGTAAATGTTATTGAGAAATGATCAGACAGAAGGGGGTTTTCAGGGAATACTGTTAAGTCTTCAATTTCCATACCATAAGTCAAAACAGGATCTAAAGTATGATTAAAGTGGTGGGTGGACTCATTTACATTTTGAGCAAAGCCAATTGAGTCTAATAATAGATTAAATGCAGTGTTGAGGCTGTCATTCTCAGCATCTATGTGGATGTTAAAATCGCCCACTATAATATCTTATCTGAGCTAAGCACTAAGTCAGACAAAAGGTCTGAAAATTCACAGAGAAACTCACAGTAACGACCAGGTGGATGATAGATAACAACAAATAAAACTGGTTTTTTGGGACTTCCAATTTGGATGGACAAGAGTAAGAGTCAAGCTTTCAAATGAATTAAAGCTCTGTCTGGGTTTTTGATTAATTAATAAGCTGGAATGGAAGATTGCTGCTAATCCTCCACCTCGGCCCGTGCTACGAGCATTCTGACAGTTAGTGTGACTCGGGGGTGTTGAGACTACAACTCTGCTTCCTGGTCCCAACCCTGGATAGTCACGGTTTGGAGGGTGAAGGTAATTTATTTGCAAGAATCCCCGCAAAGTCCCTCTGTTAAATAAAAGACATGTGCAGAAGAGGTTATAATTTGCCAAAGAACACATCAACTGGCCTAAAGAAAATGGAGGAATATTTTGTGGACTGATGAGAGTAAAACTGTTCTTTTTGGGTCAAAGGGCCGTGGACAGTTTGTGAGATGACCCCCACACTCTGAATTCAAGCCTCAGTTCACAGTGAAGACAGTGAAGCATGGTGGTGCAAGCATCTTGATATGGGCATGTTTCTCCTACTATGGTGGTGGGCCTATATATTGCATACCAGGTATCATGGATCAGTTTGGATATGTCAAAATGCTTGAAGAGGTCATGTTGCCTTATGCTGAAGAGGACATGCCCTTGAAATGGGTGTTTCAACAAGACAATGACCCCAAGCACACTAGTAAACACGCAAAATCTTGGTTCCAAACCAACAAAATTAATGTCTCGCAGATGTGAAGAAATCATGAAAAACTGTGGTTATACAACAAAATACTAGTTTAGTGATTCACAGGATTGCTAAAAAAAAGCAGTTTGAACATAATAGTTTTGAGTTTGTATCATCAACAGCAGATGCTACTATTATTGTGAACACCCCCTTTTCTACTTTTTTTTTTACTAATAGCCCAATTCCATAGCCTTAAGAGTGTGCATATCATGAATGCTTGTCTTGTTGGATTTGTGAGAATCTCCTGAATCTACTGGTACCTTGTTTCCCATGTAACAATAAGAAATATACTCAAAACCTGGATTAATCTTTTAGTCACATAGCACTTCTATTATTCTGAACACTACTGTATATCATCATGCTTGGACATTGCTTGTGGCATCCCCCAGGGGTCAACACTGGGTCCAAAACTGTTTACTCTTATATAATGATATTTCTAAGATATCAAAACATAAAACTACTATTGTTTCTGATGAGACAAATATTTTTTTGTTCTGGGGGGATTTAAAGGAACTACTGGTGACAATCACTGCAGAAATGTGCAAATTAAAGAGGTGGTTCGATACGAACAAATTATCATAAACTTAAGTTAAACTATAATCATGTTATTTGGCAACTGTAATATGGAGACTCAAGTGCAGGTACAAATAGATGGTGTGCATACAGAAAGAGTTCAATGAAACGAAGTTTCTTGGTGTTATACTAGATGATATAGTATTTACCACATTTAAATTACTGTGCAGAGGTTTGGGGGCAGTACTTACAAATGTACACTACACTCACTATCAATACTACAAAGAGCCATGAAGATCATTCATAATCCCAGTTACAAAGAATATACAACTTCATTATTCTAAAAAAAGTTCATACGGCGGTAGAACAAAATGGTTTTGACAGGGTACAGGGAGGATGAAGGACTTTGATGGTCACCAGTAGTTTCATGTATCCATTTATTACTCACATTTATTTATTGTTTTCTTTTTTGTCTGTAAATATGCACATATGTAATATGTGTATTCATGAAATGTTTTTACATAAATCTAAGTGCAAATTTGTTTAAAATAATATTTTGAAATCAACCGAGATGAAGAAAAGGACTTCGATATGACAAGGGGTAGGATTGAATAAGCAGATGCTTCTTTCTGTTCCCTTTCTGACACATTATGTTGATGATGTTCTTTGTTTTGTCTTTGTTTTTGTGATTTGTTACTTTTCTATGTTTGTTGTTTGTTTCTTCTTTGTTTTGTTTTCATGTCAAAAATAAAACCTTCAATCAATCAATCAATCAATCATCAATCAATCAATCATCAATCAATCAATCAATCAATCAAACTGTTTCTGGTGGTACCCAAGGATGCCCCAAATACCTGGTACTAAAGACAATTAGTTATTGATTTAGGTCAGTGGTTTGTCTCCAAGTCTTAGACAATCAGACAGGAAGCACCGGGACCCTAAAGACTTGGACCTCCATCTCCAAGGTGAAGGATCAACACTTTCACCGTAAACAGATACACTGCTGACAGCCGAGTCCACGAAGTCATTAAAAGCCTGGATCTTAGTTTGGATCCAGAACCATCACAAACCCAGACAATCTGATGTTTTTACATCGGAGCCTGAAGCTTAAATGTCCCTGATAAGAACAAAGAAACGACAGCGTGTGTCACAGTTACCCGATACAGACGCCGTCACACACATCAGCTCTCCATTAGTACATGTGTGAAGGGATGAGTTTGTACATGAACTCGAACTTGAACCTCCACACCAGAACACTGAAGTGCTTCAGCTGTGAGAGAAAAACAAATCAGTCAAGGAATTAAAATATGATTTTAAAAGATTGTTAAAGATGAAACAGAAAGAGAATTAAAAGATGAAAACTGCAATATTTTTGGACATTTTTGAAACCAGTACATCATCAGGAATTTATCAATTACAAATACAGAAAAATAATGTTTGGTGTTCAAAATTTGTCAGTTGTCTGAATTTATGATGACAGCTTTAATTTTGGTGTTCTTGCAATTATTAATAGTCTTACTTCAAAGAGAATGTTCCATTTTTTAAAGAAATAAGGACAAACACATATCAATCCTCGATTGTTATGAAATTGTTGCTATAAAAAAAAAGACTAAAGGCTAGAAAGTTGCATGTTTTACAGAAATGCATTTGTAATGTTCCATAATGTGTAATTATGTTCTACAAATACTTTAAAACACTGAAAATAAACCACAGTCATTCAACAGATTTTATATGTGGCATGTTAAGAGTGTGCGGTGTTACCGGTGCTGGAGACGGTCCAGATGAGTGTCAGAGTCAGAACCATCTTCATGATGAGGAGTCGGTGATCAGATTCACGTCCGGGGATGAAGTTTGTGGTTCTTAGTCTGATCTGATGTTTTATTCTAGCACAGGGTGGCCAGGTTCGGTCCTGGAGAGCCACATTCCTGACACTCTTAATTCTCTCCCTGCTCCAACACACGTGAATTCAATGAAAGGCTCATTAAAAGTCTGCTAATGAGTCTTTCATTGGATTCAGGTGTGGTGGAGCAGGGAGACAACTAAGAGTGTCAGAAATGTGCTCTTGAGGACCGAACTTGGCCACCCCTGTTCTAGCAGCTGTTTAAAGACTGTGCTGTATAAAAACATGAAACCAATTGTTGCTTACATAATGATGATGATGATGAACCAGTTTTGTTGCATTTCAAGACATCAACAATGTTAGGGTGTGTGGCAGGACTGAACTCAAAAATGCAGACATAGACCAAACAAGTGCTGGGGAAAAAAGTGATTATGAAAATGATTTATTTGCAAGATGCTGAGAAGCAGTTCAAAAAAACAAGGGCACATGAGGAGAGTCAGCAGCAAAATCAGGTCAAGTAGATAAGAACAAATACAGGAAAACTAACCAAACACGAAGATGTTGAACCAGAAAAACCCAGCAACTGAGGACCACACGGTGACAAACTAAAGTAGTGACACAGAAATGAGTAGGCAAGCAACAGGTGGTGTGATTGGGAATGTGAGACAGCTGTGAGGGAGACCTGTGACAGACACACACACACACACACACACACACACACACACACACACACACACACACACACACACACACACACACACACACACACACACACACACACACACACACACACACACACACACACAGGGCTGACAATAACAGAGTGACACAAACCGCAAAGAACTCTGTGATGAGTAAAACAAACAGATACCATAACTAAATACTAAACTACAAGAGGAACCACAAAGTAACAAAGTCTGAAAACCAAGGACCAAAAGCTAAAACTAAAGTAGAACTCAAAAATGGCAAAACCATGCAAAACAACACAGCTAACAGATAAGACATAGACAGGGGACAGACCACAATGACATCTGACATAAGGACATAAGACACAGACAGGGGACAGACCACAATGACAACTAACATAATGACATAAGACACAGACAGGGGACATACTACAATGACAGCTAATATAAGGACATAAGACACAGACAGGGGACAGACCACAACAGACAAGTTGAACTGATAATCAAGGAAATTACTTCAAAAGGAGGGGAGCTGAACTGACAAATGAAAATTATTAATTGACTAGTTGGGCGACAATAGTCTTTGAGTCATCAACAACTTATATGGACAATGAATTAAAAAGCTCAAATCTAAGCACTGAAACTCCAAAGTAAATTTAATTTAAATAGACAACTGTAGAACTCTGAGTTGAAAACAGGGTGTGAAAACAGTGAAACACACTGACGTCTCAGTGTTAGTTCCTCATTCTTTAGTTCCAAACTCTTTCGTCAGACCTGCACAGATGCCGATCAACATCAGATCTGCAGCGTGAAAACCAGATAAGGACTTTTTGTTCCTTGTGTGCGCTTGTGAACATGCAAACTTTACAACCTGCATTAAATTTCTTTGTTTGTTTGTTTGCTTGTTTCTTTCTTTCTTTCTTTCTCTTCATTTTCTTTTTCTTTTCCCGTTTTTCTTTTAACTTGTGTCCTCCCTGATGCTTGGACTTGCCGTTTCTGGAGACCCACATTCTGTCACCAAAACATATGTTGAACGCAGTCTTCAACTATATTTACTGAAATATATTTATTGCTTGGAAAGTCCCATTGTGCTGACTGTCATCCTTCTAAGAGAGCGGCACAGTGGTCCATCAAGGTCTCTTTCAATCTTTTTCCTGATGGACTGCAGATCTCCAGATATGTGTACACACACACACACACCACACACATATATAATATATATATATATATATATATATATATACGAGGTCTGTCAATAAAGTATCGTACCTTTTTATTTTTTTTTAAACTATATGGATTTGATTCATATGTTTTCATGTCAGACAAGCTTGAGCACTCCTTGTGGGAGGAGTCATCGGAATTCCTTTGTCTGAGAAGTTGCTGAGAGACTGGCGCTTTGTTTGATCAAACTTTTTTTCTAAACCTGTGAGGCACATCGAAGTGGACACAGTTTGAAAAATTAAGCTGGTTTTCGGTGAAAATTTTAACGGCTGATAAGAGATTTTGAGGTGATACTGTCGCTTTAAGGACTTCCCACGGTGCGAGATGTCGCGCAGCGGTCTCAGGCGCCGTCGTCAGCCTGCTTCAAGCTGAAAACCTCCACATTTCAGGCTCTATTGATCCAGGACGTCGTGAGAGAACAGAGAAGTTTCAGAAGAAGTCGTTTCAGCATTTTATCCGGATATTCCACTGTTAAAGGAGATTTTTTTGTATGCAGAGTGGTGCATACAGAGCAAAAAGAGAAAGAAACACTCAGTGCATCATGGGAACCCCCCAGCAGTCTAAGTCTATAGCAGCATAACTAAGGGATGGTTCAGGGTCACCTGATCCAGCCCTAAATATAAGCTTTAGCAAAAAGGAAAGTTTTAAGCCTAATCTTAAAAGTAGAGAGGGGTGTCTGTCTCCCTGATCCGAATTGGGAGCTGGTTCCACAGGAGAGGAGCCTGAAAGCTGAAGGCTCTGCCTCCCATTCTACTCTTACAAACCCTAGGAACTACAAGTAAGCCTGCAGTCTGAGAGCGAAGCGCTCTGTTGGGGCGGATATATATATATATATATATATATAATATATATTATATATATATATATATATATATATATTATATATATCCGGATATATATATATCCGCACCGTGGCATGTTTTATACTGCATTGTATTTGCCTTTCAAACTGTATATATGACAGTAATATAAGCAAAACATATTCCTGTTTTTAATTGGGACTTTATTTGTAAAAACTAAATATTTACAAAGCCAGCATGAAAAGTGACATTACAATTTGATAGTTTTTGCCCGTAAAGTTTTGTATCACTGAGTCTTTGTAAATAGCAAAGTATATTTTTTAGGACATTGTTTAGGGCCCCTTCACACATAACACAATTGAGGCAGAATAGCAGATGAAGGAGGAGTCAAATGGCACTCATGGAAAGTCGGAGATGCACTTGAACGCCTCATGAACAGTTGCCACCAGCCATTCAGGCATGGCTCATGCACTCCATAATTGCGTGCCTTTCGCGCCAGAAACACATTCAAATGGCGGGCAACATGAGGTTCACTGCCATCTGACAGTGTTTGCACCATTCACATGGCATGTCACACCGCAAGTCGGGCATATTGTGCTGCGACTGAGGAGCTGCAAATTCATCGGCCATGTCGAAACAATGGCGTGATCAAGGCAGTCTTCACACCAGTGACTGAATGTGGGCGAATTCCATGGGAGTGCCAATTCAACCCACAAAACTAGAGAGCAGTCAGCTAATTTTGAGCTGGATGTGCGGATGGCCCACATTTCTAAGTGACACACAGTGTGTTAAGGCCCACGTGGTCACATGGCATACAGCGATTCTTGAACGAAGTAAAAAAGTAAAAAAATCACAAATCATTGAAAAAAGGGTCGACGAATGAGCTTTGACTTTTCACGGAATAGCCTGTGAATCAAGAGTGCAAAGGGGACAAAAGAGGAACAAAACGAAACCAAAGCTAACGTTGATCTCCACACTTTAAACAAAATGTGCCTGGAGCCACTGCTGGAGCAGTGTGTTTCTGCATCTCTGTGTTCCAGGACTCGGCACTGGGGCAAAGCTCAGCTGCAAATAGAAGCGTGTGATCCGACCCACTGTGGAGATCTGTGCACACGTTGGTGGATCCACCTGCTCTGGTTCCTCATCCAGAACAAAAGAGGGATCACCTCATTCATCATCAGAATCCTCACTGATCCTCACTCCGTCTTGCTCCAATTTAACAAAAAAACTAAAGCAGTTGTTCAATATTCACTTTTACAAAAAAGAAAACCACCACCACACAGAGCTGACGGAACCAAGTACACTAAGAGCTGCTGACAGAACCAAGTGCACTAAGAGCTGCTGACAGAACCAAGTGCACTAAGAGCTGCTGACGAAAGCATTAACTGATGGAGCTAAGTGTGCAAAGAGCTGCTGATGAAACCATGATCTGATGGAGCCAAGTGCGCAAAGAGAGGCTGATGAAACCGTGATCTGATGGAGCCCAGTGTGCAAAGAGCTGCTGATGAAACCATGATCTGATGGAGCCAAGTGCGCAAAGAGCTGCTGATGAAACCATGAGCTGATGGAACCAAGTGCGCAAACAGCTGCTGACGAAAGCATTAACTGATGGAGCCAAGTGTGCAAAGAGCTGCTGATGAAACCATGATCTGATGGAGCCAAGTGCGCAAAGACCTGCTCACAAAACCATGATCTGATGGAGCCAAGTGCACAAAGAGCTGCTGATGAAACCATCGTCTGATGGAGCCAAGTGCGCAAAGAGCTGCTGATGAAACCGTGATTTGATGGAGCCAAGTGTGCAAAGAGCTGCTGATGAAACCATGATCTGATGGAGCCAAGTGCGCAAAGAGCTGCTGATGAAACCCTGATCTGATGGAGCCAAGTGCGCAAAGAGCTGCTGCTGAAACTGTGATCTGATGAAGCCAAGTGCGCAAAGAGCTGCTGATGAAACCATGATCTGATGGAGCCAAGTGCGCAAAGAGCTGTTGATGAAATCATCATCTGATGGATCCAAGTGCGCAAAGAGCCTCTGACGAAACCATGATCTGATGGAGCCAAGTGCGCAAAGAGCTGTTGACGAAACCATGCTCTGATGGAACCAAGTGCACAAAGAGCTGCTGATGAAATCATGATCTGATGGATCCAAGTGCGCAAAGAGCCTCTGACGAAACCATGATCTGATGGAGCCAAGTGCACAAAGAGCTGTTGACGAAACCATGCTCTGATGGAGCCAAGTGCACAGAGAGCTGCTGATGAAATCATGATCTGACGGAGCCAAGTGCGCAAAGAACTGTTGACGAAACCATGCTCTGATGGAACCAAGTGCACAAAGAGCTGCTGATGAAATCATGATCTGATGGATCCAAGTGCGCAAAGAGCCTCTGATGAAACCATGATCTGATGGAGCCAAGTGCACAAAGAGCTGTTGACGAAACCATGCTCTGATGGAGCCAAGTGCACAGAGAGCTGCTGATGAAATCATGATCTGACGGATCCAAGTGCGCAAAGAGCCTCTGATGAAACCATGATCTGATGGAGCCAAGTGCGCAAAGAGCTGTTGATGAAATCATCATCTGACGGATCCAAGTGCGCAAAGAGCCTCTGACGAAACCATGATCTGATGGAGCCAAGTGTGCAAAGAGCTGCTGATGAAATCATGATCTGATGGATCCAAGTGCGCAAAGAGCTGCTGACGAAACCATGCTCTGATGGAGCCAAGTGCACAAAGAGCTGCTGATGAAATCATGATCTGACGGATCCAAGTGCGCAAAGAGCCTCTGATGAAACCATGATCTGATGGAGCCAAGTGCGCAAAGAGCTGTTGATGAAACCATGCTCTGATGGAGCCAAGTGCACAGAGAGCTGCTGATGAAATCATGATCTGACGGATCCAAGTGCGCAAAGAGCCTCTGACAAAACCATGATCTGATGGAGCCAAGTGCGCAAAGAGCTGTTGACGAAACCATGATCTGATGGAGCCAAGTGCGCAAAGAGCTGCTGACGAAACCATGATCTGATGGAGCCAAGTGTGCAAAGAGCTGCTGATGAAATCGTGATCTGATGGATCCAAGTGCGCAAAGAGCCTCTGACGAAACCATGATCTGATGGAGCCAAGTGCGCAAAGAGCTGCTGACGAAACCATGATCTGATGGAGCCAAGTGCGCAAAGAGCTGCTGACGAAACCATGATCTGACGGATCCAAGTGCGCAAAGAGCTGTTGACGAAACCATGCTCTGATGGAGCCAAGTCAATCAATCAATCAATTTTTCTATATAGCGCCAAATCACAACAAACAGCCGCCCCAAGGCGCTCCACACTGTAAGGCAAGGCCATACAATAATTATGCCAAGAGCACAAAGAGCTGCTGACAAAACCATGATCTGATGGAGCCAAGTGTGCAAAGAGCCGGTGGCACAGACAGATATTCCTTCAGCTATGACAAGGATTTAAAGTATTGTCAGACTTCATTTTCCTTGAGGCTTTATATGGATATACTTTTTGCCAGACTGTGATGTTAAAATTAACAGGTGAGACTTTATATTTACTCTGTGTGTGAATGGTTTCATATTTGAAACAGTCTCTTTGCGTGAGGATGCATCTTTCAGCCAATCAGTGGACAGCATTACACGTATTTCAACTTATTAAGACATATTTTGCAGTAAGAAATTAATTGCAGAGAGCAAATGAATTAAATGATTTTTATTTAAGGTTCAAGTCACAAGATCATTTAGAGAAATGCCATAATTTGCTACAGTCACTGCCTGATACTGATGTGAAACCCAGAGTCAAGGTCGTCCCACTGATGTGCGGTGCCTCTTTAAATGTCTGCTCACCAATAAGGCAACTGGACCTGACGGCCTGCCAGCTTTCTTACTAAAAAACTGTGCCGAGGAACTTTCTGTGGCTTGGTGTCCTCTATTTCAACAGTCACTTGACCTGCAGAAAGTGCCTTCTTTGTGGAAATTATCACACATATCGCCAATTCCCAAAAAGCCTGGCACCACAGCTAACAATGATCTGCGCCCAGTAGCTTTGACCTCAAATGTAATGAAATGTTTTGAGAGGTTTGTTGTGTCACTATTGGAGAGAGAAGTGGTCTCAATGGTGGACACTAATCAGTTTGCTTACAACAAAAACAGGAGCACTGAAGACGCTGTCCTAAGCATTGTCCATCTTGTGTCTCAACATCTGGAAGATACCAAGGCCTATGCACGCATTCTATTTGTTGATTTTAGTTCTGCTTTTAATACAGTACAAACACATCTGCTTTTAGAGAAACTGTCTGCAATGGGAGTCAGTGCTTTTTTAATAAAATGGTTTTATGCTTTTTTTAAACAACAGAACTCAATGTGTTAAGGTCAGTGGGACACTATCAGACGTCAGACACAGCAACACCGGGGTTCCACAAGGCAGTGTGTCATCACCAGTGCTTTTCACCATTTATACAAATGACTGTAAAAGCACACATCAAAATAATAGCATTTTGAAATATGCAGATGACACTGCTATTGTGAGTCTTTTATCTAAGGATACGGACACATCCTTATATCACAATGAAACTGACAGCTTCACAAAAAGGTGTGAAAGGAACTTTCTTGTGATTAATCCAACAAAAACACAAGAAATTGTTTTTGACCCTTGGCATATATGTGAGCATGAACCTGTCCACATAGATAATATGATCATCCAGCAAGTGGACTCCTACAAATATCTTGGGGTCCACTTGGACAGTGCTCTCTCTCCTGAAAGGCTCACACTGACTCTCTCTGCTCACGGCTGCAGCAGAGGCTGTACTTTTTAAGGAGGCTGAGGCTGTATGGAGTGGGAATAAACATCCTGCTTGTTTTTACAGAGCAACACTTGAGAGCCTCATCTGTTATGGGATCACAGTGTGGTTTGGTACCCTGTCTGTCCAGCTGAAAAACAAGCTTGCTCACATCCATAAAACAGCCATGAATGTAGTAGGGCTAAAAGATTACCTTCCTATTCAAGCCTTATATGAAGAGGCAGTGGTAAGAAGAGGGAAAATCATTTCAAAGGACCCAGAGCATCCTCTTCACAGTATGTCCTGCTGCCTTCGGGACGGAGACTGAGGGTGCCACAGTGTAGGACTAACAGATTTTAGTTGTCCTTTGTCCCATCTTCTATTAAACTGCTGAACACTAGATCTTCACGTACATCAGATTCTCTGCACAGCACTTAACCTGCACTTTACCAACTCTGTGGCTGAATGTGTGTTGTTTGTATCTGTTTTATTGTTTCTGTACTGTTTTTAAGCAACATGTAGCACTGTGCCCAGGACAAATTTCCCTTTGGGGACAATAAAGTTTTTTCTATTCATTTTTATTCTATGAGTAAATTACAAGAAACGTGTGTCAACAATCGCATAACCTAGGGCCCCTTCACACATAGTACGAATAAGTACACAAATCATGGTGGAACAGCTAGTTTGAGCGAACCACGACAACACTGAGCTGACGGGCAGGCGTGAACAAACCTGCTGCGATGGGTTCATGTAAGTGATGGTTTCGTGCATGAGCGTGCATGAAACCATCGCAGTGGGAACACAGTGCAAGGGGTAGGTAAGGTTTGACCTTACTTGTGTGAAGTGCCTTGAGGCAACTTTGTTGTGATTTGGTGCTATATGTATGAAAATAAGTTGAAATTGAGCAGCTGGATTATGTGTAACCACATGACACAGCTGCTGTAAAAAAAACAAAAAAAACATGCCACCCACGGGATTCGAATCTGCAATTTACAATAGCTCTGATGTGAGCCAGAAACTTTACCCCTGCACTATCATTGCTGTCCTGTAAAAGTTGTGGAAAAATGCCTAAAATCAAAAGTACATGAATGTTTTTTTTTTGAAAGAGAAAAAAAGTGCCATGATAACTGACCAAACTGCATTTGTTGCGGCGTATTTCTGCTGATATGAGACTGAAATTGGCATATTTGTTGCACTGTTGGCTTGTCATGCAGTCCTGCAGCACGCCGCTCACAGGACACGCGTGTTCTGTCAGACAGACGTGACATTCAGATCGACTACTGGATGTCCACATGAACTGACAGTTTGTTTCAGCTGGGACAGTTGTCAATGTGCGCACTCTCCAGCCCATCGCAAAACCGATATATGTTTTTATGTATTTCCGCGTGAGGACAGCAAGCACACACATGCGCTCAATGACGTCAAACCCTATCACCCCAACCAAAGGAAAGTCAGCCATGTTACATCATTACTTCCTGGTGTAGGTCCAGGAGGAGGATCATCCTTGTATTGTCTGTGCTTTATAACAGGAATTAAATATTCAAAAATGCGGTTGTGCTTTTGTGTGTGCGTGTGTGTGTGTGTGTGTGTGTGTTTGCGGCAGTGTGAGCAGTGCGGCAGCTCTCCTGTATTCTAGCTGATACGTTCCAGATAGCGAGATCGAAAACTGGAACCCTGCAGTTTCTGCTACCTGGGTGATCAATGAAGGTGTCCCCAAAGTAGTCGACTGCAGGCTGGAGCTCCTCAGGCAGTCTCTTCTGAACTAGCTCAAGCAAAGCGACCACATCTTCTGGTGGCACAAAGGCCAGAGCAGGCAACACCCTGGATGCAAGTCAGAGCTTGGCATCAGCAGCATATCTCTCCTGGAGCTCCTCTGCCTGCACCTATGGTACACACACTGAGCCAAATGGTAAAGGTACCCTTGCTTTTACCATTGGTTATATGATATGGACAGTGGTTATATCCTTCTAACCCCCCTTAAGGAGGCTGGTATGTGTGTTCCTCAAGCTCAGGTCCTCTACCAGAGACCTGGGAGTTTGAGGGTTCCGCACTGTATCTTAGCTGTTTCTAGGACTGAACTATTCTAGACAAAGACCTCTGGTGTTGTGTCTGGAGTCTGATGGAGCTGCTCTTCCAATTTGGGGGATACAGCTCCTAGTGCTGCTGTTACCAGTGGGACCACTTTGGACTTTACTTTCCACATCTGCTCCAGTTGCTCCTTCAGTCCTTGGTACTTCTCTATTTTCTCGTGCTCTTTCTGATGATGATGCTGTAGGGCAGCAATAGGGCAGTGCAGGCTCGTTTGAACCCCTACGTAAAATGGTGGGATTTGACAATGTTTTGGGACAGCCGGTGTCAGGATGGCAGAGAATCCCAGGGTGAAGTGTGGGAGTTTCAGCACAAACCATTCGGCTCGGCTCGGTAAACTTAAAAGCATAGCGGACCTGCTGGTTTAAGATGTGCCAGTTTAAATGGTTTCCGCTGAAACTCCCATCCTCCGAGTGGTTGTGCTGACACGCCTACACTCCGCCCAGGGATTAGTCTCTTCCCACAAATAGTGTCAGTTCAAACAGGAAAATGGTGTACTGTTTTGTTTTCAGCTGCAATCACTGAAACAGCCATGAAAAGTGCAGTTTTTTTGGTCCCAGTGGAGAAGGGAAAACAAGGCAAATGGGAGAGGTTGTGTTGGTGTTAGTCTACACAGCTAGCCAGAGTAGCTTTGTTCTCTCGCTTACACAACCACCTTGACACATTTGAGCTCCGGGTCATAAACAAACCACAACATGTCCACTTTCCTCCGCATGGTCACTTTTTCTTTGCATTCTTACTTTGCTTGTGTGTAATTTGCACAAAAACTCAGAGAAAGTACTGTGTTTCTGTCCATGGAAGTAGCGAAATTACGTCATACGCATTACATTTTACTCCTTTAAGTGAGACTGCATTGCTACATTGATGACAAATTTCCCTTATCAACCACTTTATCTTTTTGTTTGGCCAACAGCTGCTTGTCTGTTTAAAATTTGAAGTCCCATAGGACATTAGCCCTGGCATTCTCAACTACCTTCGGTGGCGTCTCCCATCAGGACTTGGGGACTTCCTGTACAAGATTCCCAACACTTGGTTGTGCCTCTCAGTGTACACTGTCCCAGCTTGCATCTTGCATCTTGCTACTATGTGCTGAACTGTCTCTGGGTCACATTTGCACAGCCTGCAATTTGGGTCCTGACGGCTGTGGTAGACTCCTGCCTCTATGGATCTGGTGCTTAGGGCTTGTTCTTGTGCCGACATGATCAGAGCCTCTGTGCTGTCCTTTAGGCTGGCCTTTTCTAGACATAAGGTCCATGTCAGTTGTTGAGGAACCACAACAAACTGATGGGAAATGGGCAACTAGAACAAGATGTACATGGACAAGGATTGACAACATGGAACTGATAGAATGCTGATATGACAGCAGACCCAATGACAGTGGTTATATGCAACGCAAGTTGGAACTATGGGTGAACAGAAGATGAACCTTCACACTCAGTGCTCCAACATCAATAGAAGGAAGCTACTCTCAAAACTGAATACACACACACACAAACACACACACACACACACACACACACACACATATATATATATATATATATATATATATATATATATATATATATAGACTCACCGTTTGTTGTCCATTCTGTTATTTATCACCAGTTAATGTCAGATTAGTTCTTTATCACCTTTTGTTCTATTTATTTTTATGTGTGGCTTATGTTCTAGTACAAGTTTTTCTTGGTTCGTGTTAGTTTGTTTCCCCGATGTCTTTCTCTCTTTTGTGACCACTGTTTTTGGATACTCTTTTTGTGCACCTGTTACCTGACAAACTGTTGGAATGTTTTCACCTGGCTCTGCCAATAAATGACTATGTTTTGATACATCCCTCGAGTGTAACCTGTCTGCATACTCGGGTGCATTATTATAACTAAACCATAACAATTTGTCAATAAATGCGTGCATAAAGTTGTGAATGTCCCACACTATCAGCTGTGGTGCACTTCAGTATTCATGAATAGTGTGGTTCATTTAAGTGGTATACGAGGTCTGTTAGAAAAGTATCGGACCTTTTTATTTTTTTCAAAAACCTGATGAATTTGAATCACGTGTGCTTGCATGAGCCAACCTTGAACCTTCGTGCGCATGCGTGAACTTTTTCACGCCTGTCGATTTCATTATTTCCTGGTAAGCAGCCTTTGTGTGAGGTGTGTGTTGTGCGCTCGGTAGATTTTCATTTCAAGGAAAAAGACATCAAATTTTGCCAGAAACTGGGCGACAGCCAGGTGGAAACCATTCAGATGATTCAGACGGCTTTCGGTGACGATGCTTTGGGCATCACACAGATTAAGGAGCGGTACAACCGGTTTAAAGACGTCTGCACAACGGTGGAGAGCGAGCCACACTCCGGTCGGCCATCAACATGCTGAAATGACCAGATCATTTCCAAAGTGAACGCTGTGGTGATGCGGGACTGTCGTGTGACTGTCCGAGAAATTGCGGATGAGGTGGGCATCAGCACTTTTTCGGTACATTCCACTGTGACAGAAGATTTGGCCATGAAAAGAGTGGCGGTGAAATTCATGCTGCTGCTGACGGTGGAGCAAAAGCGCCTCCGTGTTGAAGTCTCACAGGACATGCTGTGACATGCCCACCTCTTCCACAATGTCTCAGATAGTCACACCACTGAAAAGTCACAGAAAGCCGCCTGAATTATCTGAATGGTTTCCACCTGGCTGTTGCCCAGTTTCTGGCAAAATTTGATGCGGCGCTGCTCCAGTCGTTCTGTCTTTGTCCTTGGAATGAAAAAAACACCGAGCGCACGACACACACCTCACACAAAGGCTGCTTACCAGGAAATGATGCAATCGACAGGCGTGAAAAAGTTCACACATGCGCACGAAGGTTCAAGGTTTGCTCATGCAAGCACACGTGATTCAAATCCATCAGGTTTTTGCAAAAACTAAAAAGGTACAATACTTTTCTAACAGACCTTGTATTGTATTCTGCCTTCATCTGACCCCAGGGGGCCATGGCTATCCTCTAACAATGTAGCTGATGACTCCTCAAATGAACCCCAACACAATGAACTCCATTCCCACACACACAGAGAGTAGTGAAGACGGCAATCAGCCTGTTGAAGGGGCGGTGGTGCTGCCTGGCCAGGTTGGGGGTGCTGCTGTACCCACCTGAGGTGTGCTGCATTGTGATGGCCTGTGGTGTCCTCCACATCTCGCTGATCTCTTGTGATGGCCCCGGCGTCTCCACTGGCTCTGCTGGCAGAGCTGGTGGGGGAGTCTGTGCTGTCTCAAAGGAAACTAAACATAAGTCAATGTCTTTTATATCCTGGAGACTTTACACAGGAGCTGTGTGTATTGTGAGCAGCCTATTGTATGACCAGTATAATGACAACATTTATGAGTTCATCATATGTTTGGGGGGAGGCGATGGTCTAATGGTTTAAGCGTTGGGCTTGAGACCAGAAGATCCTCAGTTGAAATCCCAGCATGACCGAAAAATCACTAAGGTCCTTGGGCAAGGTCCTTAATCCCCTGTGTAGTGTGTAGTGAATGCATTGTATCGCAACACCCTCACATCGGGGTTTTGTAAAGTGCTTTGAGTGTCTGATGCGGATGGAAAAGCACTATATATATATATATATATATATATATATATATATATATTTATATACACAGTCCATTTACCATTTTACCATTTCTATTAGGGATGATCCTCCACTTAATTGTCCACATTTATATCTGACCATTTTTTACTTCAGTGTGTGTGCTGCTCTGAGCCAACAGCATTTAGTGTCTTCCACATACACTCACTTCTTTTCCTTTCATATTTATCCCAGTTGACAGAGTACCAAATAAACTATCCCTGCATGTCTCCATGTCATTTCCAGTAATCTGTAGCTCACACTCTGTACAATTAATTTTTTGTGTTATGTTGAATTACCAGACTGAGAGGGGAATCCCATGTACCAGGGTCTATTTACAAGGGCTGCAGCTATCGATTATTTTTGTAATTGAAATATTCTATTGATTATTCTGGTGATTAATCGAGTAATCAGATAAAAAGTACTTTTGCATTTTTAAAGGTCATCAATAGTCCAGGGCTCTCCTAAACAATGGCACAATGTCGCTGCACCAAAGTCTTGACCACTCTGGCACGTCGGAAGCCATACGGCCGACCGCAAGCAACACTCTGTTAAAGCAGAAGATGCTTTGTGAATCTTTTATCTTCCAAGGGAAAATTCTAAGAAATGTCTAAGAATTTGAGAAATTCTAAGATTTTTATTTGAATGACATCACTAAGAGCTACTTCTACTCTTAGGATGCTTTGTGAAAATGGGCCCAGGTCTTTAAGAAGCTCACAGAAGATGTCAAACCAAATTAGCATCATCTCCACCTCAGATCTAATGTGCTTCTGGAGATGTGATCTAGAATTGTGCAGAAATATCATATATACTCATGGGAGTGGAACTTTGTCACATAATCACGTATCAGTCCTGACTGGATCATTTTAAGTACTTTAAATGTGGATAAATGTCTTGGGGATGACTGGGTATTAAATAAACAAATGTTTGGGATTTCACGAGTGACAATGTTATCAATTAATTGTTTTTTTTCTTTTATTATCTAATCTTCTCGTCTATGTTTCAATTGTAATAAAATTGAAATTAGCTCAGTTAGCATTTTAATTTGCATTTTATTGGTTCTTTTCTTCATTTTATTCTATTTTAATTTGTCTTATGTGTTTCATCTACAGCACTTTGTGTCAGCTCTGTCTGCCTTAAGGTGCTTTATTAATAAAGTTGGTATGTTATGGTATGGTGGTATGGTGTGGTCACAATAAACAGTAATTGAAACATTAAACATGATGTGTATTCCTGCTTCATCTTGAACCAAATGTTTGCCAGAATAAAATATCAGGGGGAGTCTGGTGGTGGTTCCAGATTGTGCAATACGACCAGACACCAAGAGATATTCAGCAGGACGTCCATGTTGATATTTTGGCCATGTGGTGGATTCATCTGTGTGCGATGAGAGGGTTAAAGGGTTAACAACAGATTAAATTTCAATTTATTTTCATTTTATTTCACTTATATAGCATCAAATCACGATAAAGCTGCCTCAAGGTGCTTCACACAAGTAAGGCTGAACCTTATCAACCCCAAGAGCAAGAACACAGTGGTAAGAAAAAAACTCCCTCTGATGATATTGATGGAGAAACCTCAAGCAGACCAGACTCAGAGGGGTGACCGTCTGTTTAGGTCATTCTAAGATTTGCAAGATTTTGCAAAGTTTTACAAAACAGAACATAACAGAACATAAGTAGATGCATTTAATGAGAAGTCCATTCAGGCGTCCAGTCCACAGGCAGGGGTCATCCAGCAGCTCATTTCATTCAGTGGG
The DNA here is from genome assembly GCF_902500255.1 of Thalassophryne amazonica. Classification (NCBI taxonomy): domain Eukaryota; kingdom Metazoa; phylum Chordata; class Actinopteri; order Batrachoidiformes; family Batrachoididae; genus Thalassophryne; species Thalassophryne amazonica. Next base: position 9,740,973 of record NC_047112.1, read on the forward strand.
CCTGTTCCCGTGGCAGAGTCCGATCCATGATCAGTTCAGAAATTATTCAGTCGTCAAATCCAGCCTGTGACTTCATGACATCATCCGCACCTCAGACAGATGACAACAACAAAAAAAATCAGAGTCAGTCAGACAGAAAAAATAAACCTAAGATACAATCATTTACAAGTTTTGTTGAGACAAAATAAAAAAACAAAAACAAACAAACAAGGGAAGCTGGGAGTGGACCACTTGTCTGCCTGGGTGATTGTCACCCAGTGCTCAAGGTGGTTCCATGATTTGGGGAAGATGCATTGCACCAGCACACACTTCTAGACATCATCTGAACAAGAAAACAGGTCAGATGGAAGTGATCCTGTGCACGAGACTATAATTAGACCAACACCAACCAAGCATGTGACCCCCAATCTGGCAACACAGCCGTGTCTGTGAACAAAAAACAAAAAGGGGAAAGAACCTCTTCTACACTTTAATATAGTTTCACTGTGTTCAGTGATGCAACAATAAAGTGGGAGTTCAGAGGTCAGCTGTGAGTAATGCAGGTGACTCATTTTGTTGCGTGTAAAAAAACAGATGACCTTCTTCTTTAGATTAGATGGAACTTTATTGATCCTTTGGGAAGACTCCTTCAGGGAAATTGGCCCAATACGTGGATACAGTTACAGATACAGATATAGATTCTTTATTGTCATTGTAACCAGTGCAATGAAAGGTAAGGTGCAGCCTTTCAGTGCAAATACACCCCTGGCAAAAATGATGGAATCACCAGCCTCTGAGGATGTTCATTCAGTTGTTTAATTTTATAGAAAAAAAGCAGATCACAGACATGACACAAAACTAAAGTCATTTCAAATGGCAACTTTCTGGCTTTAAGAAACACTATAAGAAATCAGGAAAAAAAAATTGTGGCAGTCAGTAACGGTTACTTTTTTAGACCAAGCAGAGGGAAAAAAAAATATGGAATCACTCAATTCTGAGGAATAAATGATGGAATCATGAAAAACAAAAGAACGCTCCAACACATCACTAGTATTTTGTTGCACCACCTCTGGCTTTTCTAACAGCTTGCAGTCTCTGAGGCATGGACGTAATGAGTGACAAACAGTACTCTTCATCAGTCTGGCTCCAACTTTCTCTGATTGCTGTTGCCAGATCAGCTTTGCAGGTTGGAGCCTTGTCATGGACCATTTTCTTCAACTTCCACCAAAGATTTTCAATTGGATTAAGATCCAGACTATTTGCAGGCCATGACATTGACCCAATGTGTCTTTTTGCAAGGAATGTTTTCACAGTTTTTGCTCTACGGTAAGATGCATTATAATCTTGAAAAATGATTTCATCATCCCCAAATGTTGGGGATGATGACTGAATGTTGGCAAATGCCATTGGAGTGCCAATTCAACCCACAATTTTGAGTTGGATGTGCAGATGCCCCCCCCATTTTCTAAGTGCCACACAAGTGTGTTAAGGCCCGCGCGGTCACATGGCATACAGCGATTCTTGAACGAAGGGAAAAAAGTAAAAAAATCACAAATCGTTGAAAAAAGGTCAATGAATGAGCTTTGAATTTCATGGAATAGCTTATGAATAAAGAGCGCAAAAGGGACAAAAGAGGAACAAAATCAACTCAACTCAACTTCAACTTTTTTTCTTATATAGCGCCAAATCACAACAAACAGTTGCCCCAAGGCGCTCCATATTGTAAGGCAAGGCCATACAATAATTATGAAAAACCCCAACGGTCAAAACGACCCCCTATGAGCAAGCACTTGGCAACAGTGGGAAGGAAAAACTCCCTTTTAACAGGAAGAAACCTCCAGCAGAACCAGGCTCAGGGAGGGGCAGTCTTCTGCTGAGACTGGTTGGGGCTGAGGGAAAAAACCAGGAAAAAGACATGCCGTGAAGGGGGGCAGAGATCGATCACTAATGATTAAATACAGAGTGATGCATACGGAGCAAAAAGAGAAAGAAACAGTGCATCATGGGAACCCCCCCACAATCTACGTCTAAAGCAGCATAACCAAGGGATGGTCCAGGGTCACCCGATCCAGCCCTAACTATAAGCCTTAGCGAAAAGGAAAGTTTTAAGCCTAATCTTAAAAGTAGAGAGGGTATCTGTCTCCCTGATCTGAATTGGGAGCTGGTTCCACAGGAGAGGAGCCTGAAAACTGAAGGCTCTGCCTCCCATTCTACTCTTACAAACCCTAGGAACTACAAGTAAGCCCGCAGTCTGAGAGCGAAGCGCTCTAATGGGGTAATATGGTACTACGAGGTCCCTAAGATAAGATGGGACCTGATTATTCAAAACCTTATAAGTAAGAAGAAGAATTTTAAATTCTATTCTAGAATTAACAGGAAGCCAATGAAGAGAGGCCAACACGGGTGAGATATGCTCTCTCCTGCTAGTCCCCGTCAGTACTCTAGCTGCAGCATTCTGAACCAACTGAAGGCTTTTTAGGGAACTTTTAGGACAACCTGATAATAATGAATTACAATAGTCCAGCCTAGAGGAAATAAATGCATGAATTAGTTTTTCAGCATCACTCTGAGACAAGACCTTTCTGATTTTAGAGATATTGCGTAAATGCAAAAAGGCAGTCCTACATGTTTGTTTAATATGCGCTTTGAATGACATATCCTGATCAAAAATGACTCCAAGATTTCTCACAGTATTACTAGAGATCAGGGAAATGCCATCCAGAGTAACGATCTGGTTAGACACCATGCTTCTAAGATTTGTGGGGCCAAGTACAATAACTTCAGTTTTATCTGAGTTTAAAAGCAGGAAATTAGAGGTCATCCATGTCTTTATGTCTGTAAGACAATCCTGTAGTTTAGCTAATTGGTGTGTATCCTCTGGCTTCATGGATAGATAAAGCTGGGTATCATCTGCGTAACAATGAAAATTTAAGCAATACCGTCTAATAATACTGCCTAAGGGAAGCATGTATAAAGTGAATAAAATTGGTCCTAGCACAGAACCTTGTGGAACTCCATAATTAACTTTAGTCTGTGAAGAAGATTCCCCATTTACATGAACAAACTGTAATCTATTAGACAAATATGATTCAAACCACCGCAGCGCAGTGCCTTTAATACCTATGGCATGCTCTAATCTCTGTAATAAAATTTTATGGTCAACAGTATCAAAAGCAGCACTGAGGTCTAACAGAACAAGCACAGAGATAAGTCCACTGTCCGAAGCCATAAGAAGATCATTTGTAACCTTCACTAATGCTGTTTCTGTACTATGATGAATTCTAAAACCTGACTGAAACTCTTCAAATAGACCATTCCTCTGCAGATGATCAGTTAGCTGTTTTACAACTACCCTCTCAAGAATCTTTGAGAGAAAAGGAAGGTTGGAAATTGGCCTATAATTAGCTAAGATAGCTGGGTCAAGTGATGGCTTTTTAAGTAATGGTTTAATTACTGCCACCTTAAAGGCCTGTGGTACATAACCAACTAACAAAGATAGATTGATCATATTTAAGATTGAAGCATTAAATAATGGTAGGACTTCCTTGAGCAGCCTGGCAGGAATGGGGTCCAATAAACATGCCGATGGTTTGGACGAAGCAACCAATGAAAATAACTCAGACAGAACAACCGGAGAGAAAGAGTCTAACCAAATACCGGCATCACTGAAAGCAGCCAAAGATAACGATACATCTTTGGGATGGTTATGAGTAATTTTTTCTCTAATAGTCAAAATTTTGTTAGCAAAGAAAGTCATGAAGTCATTACTAGTTAAAGTTAATGGAATACTCAGCTCAAAATGAAACCAAAGCTATCTTTGATCTCCACACTTTAAACAAAATCTGCCTGGAGCCACTGCTGGAGCAGTGTGTTTCTGCATCTCTGTGTTCCAGGACTCAGCACTGGGGCAAAGCTCAGCTGCAAATAGAAGCGTGTGATCCGACCCACTGTGGAGATATGTGCACACGTTGGTGGATCCACCTGCTTTGGTTCCTCATCCAGAACAAAAGAGGCATCACCTCATTCATCATCAGAATCCTCACTGATCCTCACTCCGTCTTGCTCCAATTTAAAAAAAAAAAAAAAAAAACTGAAGCAGTTGTTCAATATTCACTTTTACAAAAAAACCCCACCACATAGAGCTGACGGAACCAAGTACATTAAGAGCTGCTGACCAAACCATGAGCTGATGGAACCAAGTGCCCAAAGAGCTGCTGACAAAACCATGATCTGATGGAGCCAAGTGTACAAAGAGCTGCTGATGAAACCGTGATCTGATGGAGCCAAGTGCACAAAGAGCTGCTGATGAAACCCTGATCTGATGGAGCCAAGTGCGCAAAGAGCTGTTGCTGAAACTGTGATCTGATGGAGCCAAGTGCACAAAGAGCTGCTGATGAAACCCTGATCTGATGGAGCCAAGTGCGCAAGGAGCTGCTGATGAAACCCTGATCTGATGGAGCCAAGTGCAAAAAGAGCTGCTGACGAAACCGTGATCTCATGGAGCCAATTGCGCAAAGAGCTGCTGACCAAACCATGATGTGATGGAGCCAAGTACGCAAAGAGCCTCTGATGAAACCATCGTCTGATGGCGCCAAGTTCGCAAAGAGCCGGTGGCACAGACAGATATTCCTTCAGCTATGACAAGGATTTAAAGTATTTTCAGACTTCATTTTCCATGAGGCTTTATATGGATATACTTTTTGCCAGACTGTGATGTTAAAATTAACAGGTAAGACTTTATATTTACTCTGTGAGTGAATGGTTTAATATTTGAAACAGTCTGTTTGCGTGAGTATGCATCTTTCAGCCAATCAGTGCACAGCATTACACGTATTTCAGCTTATTAAGACACATTTTACAGTAAGAAATTAATTGCAGAGAGCAAATGAATTAAATGATTTTTATTTAAGGTTCGAGTCACAAGATCATTTAGAGAAATGCCATAATTTGCTACAGTCACTGCCTGATACTGATGTGAAACCCAGAGTCAAGGTTGACCCCACTGATGTGCAGCGCCTCTTTAAACATCTGCTCACCAATAAGGCAACTGGACCTGACAGTCTGCCAGCTTTCTTACTAAAAAACTGTGCCGAGGAACTTTCTGTGGCTTGGTGTCCTCTATTTCAGCAGTCACTTGATCTGCAGAAAGTGCCGCCTTTGTGGAAATTATCACACATATCGCCAATTCCCAAAAAGCCTGGCACCACAGCTAACAATGATCTGCGCCCAGTAGCTTTGACCTCAAATGTAATTAAATGTTTTGAGAGGTTTGTTGTGTCACTATTGGAGAGAGAAGTGGACTCAATGGTGGACACTAATCAGTTTGCTTACAAATAAAAAAGGAGCACTGAAGACGCTGTCCTAAGCATTGTCCATCTTGTGTCTCAATATCTGGAAGATACCAAGGCCTATGCACGCATTCTATTTGTTGATTTTAGTTCTGCTTTTAATACAGTACAAACACATCTGCTTTTAGGGAAACTGTCTGCAATGGGAGTCAGTGCTTTTTTAATAAAATGGTTTTATGCTTTTTTAAACAACAGAACTCAACGTGTTAAGGTCAATGGGACACTATCAGACGTCAGACACAGCAACACCGGGGTTCCACAAGGCAATGTGTCATCGCCAGTGCTTTTCACCATTTATAGTAAAATGACTGTAAAAGCACACATCAAAATAATAGCATTTTGAAATATGCAGATGACACTGCTATTGTGAGTCTTTATCTGTGTGAAGTGCCTTGAGGCAACTTTGTTGTGATTTGGCGCTATATGTATGAAAATAAATTGAAATTGAGCAGCTGGATTATGTGTAACCACATGACACAGCTGCTTTAAAAAAAAAAAAAATACATGCCACCCACGGGATTCAAATCTGCAATTTACAATAGCTCTGATGCGAGCCAGAAACTTTACCCCTGCACTATCATTGCTGTCCTGTAAAAGGTGTGGAAAAATGCCTAAAATCAAAAGTACATAAATGTATTTTTTTGAAAAAGAGAAAAAAGCGCCATGATAACTGACCAAACTGCATTTGTTGCGGCGTATTTCTGCTGATATGTGACTGAAATTGGCATATTTCTTGCACTGTTGGCTTGTCATGCAGTCCAGCTGCACGTCCTGTCAGACAGATGTGACATTCAGATCGACTACTGCGTGTCCACATGAACTGACAGTTCGTTTCAGCTGGGACAGTTGTCAATGTGCGCACTCTCCAGCCCATCGCAAAACCGATATATGTTTTTATGTATTTCCACGTGAGGACAGCAAGCACACACATGCGCTTAATGACGGCAAAACCTATCGCCCCAACCAAAGGAAAGTAAACCATGTTGCGTCATTACTTCCTGGTGTAGTTCCAGGAGGAGGATCATCCTTGTATTGTCTGTGCTTTATAATAGGAATTAAATATTCAAAAGTGCGGTTGTGCTTTTGTGTGTGTGTGTGTGTGTTTTGAGGCAGTGAGAGCAGTGCGGCAGCTCTTCCTGTGTTCTAGCTGATAGGTTCCAGATAGCGAGGTCGAAAACTGGAACCCTGCACTTTCTCCTACCTAGGTGATCAATGAAGGTGTTCCCAAAGTAGTCGACTGCAGGCTGGAGCTCCTCAGGCAGTCTCTTCTGAACTAGCTCAAGCAAAGCGACCACATCTTCTGGTGGCACAAAGGGCAGAGCAGGCAACACCCTGGATGCAAGTCAGAGCTTGGCATCAGCAGCATATCTCTCCTGGAGCTCCTCTGCCTGCACCTATGGTACACACACTGAGCCAAATGGTAAAGGTACCCTTGCTTTTGCCATTGGTTATATGATATGGACAGTGGTTATATCCTTCTAACCCCCCTTACGGAGTCTGGTATGTGTGTTCCTCAAGCTCAGGTCCTCTACCAGAGACCTGGGAGTTTGAGGGTTCCGCACCGTATCTTAGCTGTTTCTAGGACTGCACTATTCTAGACAAAGACCTCTGGTGTTGTGTCTGGAGTCTGATGGAGCTGCTCTTCCAATTTGGGGGATACAGCTCCTAGTGCTGCTGTTACCACTGGGACCACTTTGGACTTTACTTTCCACATCTGCTCCAGTTGCTCCTTCAGTCCTTGGTACTTCTCTATTTTTTCATGCTCTTTCTGATGATGTTGCTGTAGGGCAGCAATAGGGCAGTACAGGCTCATTTGAACCCCTACGTAAAATGGTGGGATTTGACAATGTTTTGGGACAGCCGGTGTCAGGATGGCAGAGAATCCCAGGGTGAAGTGTGGGAGTTTCAGCACAAAGCATTCGGCTCAGCTTGGAAAACTTAAAAGCATAGCGGACCTGCTGGTTTAAGATGTGCCAGTTTAAATGGTTTCCGCTGAAACTCCCATCCTCCGAGTGGTTGTGCTGACACGCCTACACTCCGCCCAGGGATTAGTCTCTTCCCACAAATAGTGTCAGTTCAAACAGGAAAATGGTGTACTGTTTTGTTTTCAGCTGCAATCACTGAAACAGCCATGAAAAGTGCAGTTTTTTTGGTCCCAGTGGAGAAGGGAAAACAAGGCAAATGGGAGAGGTTGTGTTGGTGTTAGTCTACACAGCTAGCCAGAGTAGCTTTGTTCTCTCGCTTACACAACCACCTTGACACATTTGAGCTCCGGGTCATAAACAAACCACAACATGTCCACTTTCCTCCGCATGGTCACTTTTTCTTTGCATTCTTACTTTGCTTGTGTGTAATTTGCACAAAAACTCAGAGAAAGTACTGTGTTTCTGTCCACAGAAGTAGCGAAATTACGTCATATGCATTACATTTTACTCCTTTAAGCGAGACTGCATTGCCCAATTGCTACATTGATGACAAATTTCCCTTATCAACCACTTTATCTTTTTGTTTGGCCAACAGCTGCTTGTCTGTTTAGAATTTGAAGTCCCGTAGGACATTAGCCCTGGCATTCTCAACTACCTTCGGTGGTGTCTCCCATCAGGACTTGGGAACTTCCTGTACAAGATTCCCAACACTTGGTTGTGCCTCTCAGTGTACACTGTCCCAGCTTGCATCTTGCTGCTATGTGCTGAACTGTCTCTGGGTCACATTTGCACAGCCTGCAATTTGGGTCCTGACGGCTGTGGTAGACTCCTGCCTCTATGGATCTGGTGCTTAGGGCTTGTTCTTGTGCCGACATGATCAGAGCCTCTGTGCTGTCCTTTAGGCTGGCCTTTTCTAGACATAAGGTCCACATCAGTTGTTGAGGAACCACGACAAACTGATGGGAAATAGACAACTGGAACAAGATGTACATGGACAAGGATTGACAACATGGAACTGATAGAATGCTGCTATGACAGCAGACCCAATGACAGTGGTTATATGCAACGCAAGTTGGAACTATGGGTGAACAGAAGATGAACCTTCACACTTACTGAGAAGCACCTGTTAGCTCAGTGCTGTCTTTTGTGACCACTGTTTTTGGATACTCTTTTTGTGCACCTCTTACCTGACAAACTGTTGGACTGTTTTCACCTGGCTCTGCCAATAAATCACTATGTTTTGATACTTGGGTTCATTATTACGACTAAACCATAACAATTTGTCAATAAATGCGTGCATAAAGTTGTAAATGTCCCACACTATCAGCTGTGGTGCACTTCAGTATTCATGAATAGTGGTGTTCATTTATACGAGGTCTGTTAGAAAAGTATTGGACCTTTTTATTTTTTGGAAAAACCTGATGGATTTGAAGCAGGTGTGCTTGCATGAGCCAACCTTGAATTCAAGATTCAAGATTCAAGATTCAAGATTAGTTTATTGCCATTTGTAGTTAAAAAAAAACACATAGGAAATGTTTGTGCAAAAAGCTCAGTGCATCCCACACAAGAAAACGACATTAGACAGACATGAAACAAATTATCACATAAAGACACTTTAACATAACACTAACACTGTGAAATACAAGATACAGAGATCAAGTTAAAAAGTTAAAAAGTTAAGATCAAATAAATAAAATAAAATAAGGTATTGTAGGATTAAAGTGCACTATTCAGGCTAATCACAGCTTGTGGGAAAAAGCTCCTTGCATAACGAGACGTCTTACACCTAATGGTGCGGTACCTTCTTCCAGAGGGAAGAAGCTCAAACATGAGTCTTCCAGGATGGCCAGAAGGATTACTTATGATCTGAGAAGTCTGCTTTTGTACAGAGCCTCCAGCACCGGCAGGTCACAGTTCACAATTTTTTTGGCTGAGCGGACCACCTTATATAACGCTCTCTTGTCTTTGGCAGTAACGTTTCCAAACCAGACTGTGATGGAGCTAACAAGAAGACTTTCAATCATGCACCGATAAAAATTCACAAGGATTTTAGAGTTGATGGTGAATTCTCTAAGTTTCCTCAGGAAGAAGAGACACTGACAAGGCTTTTTAACAATATTTGTGGTGTTTTTGTTCCAACTGAGATCATTGGACAACGTCAGCCCCAGAAATTTACATTCTTCCACAATTTCGACTTTTGAGTCCTCAATAAGGAGAGGTGAATGGCTGTTATTTCGACCGAAGTCAACAACAAGTTCGCAAGTTTTAGAAGTGTTCAGGAGCAGATTATTTTCTTTGCTCCAATCCACAACTCTCTGAACTGCTCCTTAATCTGTGTGATGCCCACAGGATCGTCACCGAAAGCAGCCTGAATCATCTGAATGGTTTCCACCTGGCTTTCGCCCAGTTTCTGGCAAAATTTGATGCGGCGCTGCTCCAGTCGTTCCGTCTTTTCCTTGAAATGAAAATCTGCCGAGAGCACTGCACATGTCCTCACACAAAGGCTACTTACCAGAAAATGATGCAATCGACAGGCGTGAAAAAGTTCACTCATGGTTCAAGGTTGGCTCATGTAAGCACACGTGATTCAAATCCTTCAGGTTTTTGCAAAAAATAAAAAGGTACGATACTTTTCTAACAGACCTCGTATTGTATTCTGTCTTCATCTGACCCCAGGGGGCCATGGCTATCCTCTAAAAATGTAGCTGATGACTCCTCAAATGTACCCCAACACATTGAACTCCATTCCCACACACACAGAGAGTAGTGGAGAGGGCAATCAGCCTGTTGAAGGGGCGGTGGTGCTGCCTGACCAGGTTGGGGGGTGCTGCTGTACCCACCTGAGGTGTGCTGCATTGTAATGGCCTGTGGTGTCCTCCACATCTCGGTGATCTCTTGTGATGGCCCCGGCATCTCCACCAACAGAGCCGGTGGAGATGCCAGGGCCATCAGAGCCGGTGGGGGAGTCTGTGCTGTCTCAAAGGAAATTAAACATAAGTCAATGTCTTTTATATCCTGGAGATTTTACACAGGAGCTGTGTGTATTGTGAGCAGCCTATTGTATGACCAGTATAATGACAACATTTATGGGTTCATCATATGTTTGGGGGGAGGTGATGGTCTAGTGGTTTACGCGTTGGACTTGAGACCAGAAGATCCTCAGTTGAAATCCCAGCCTGACCGAAAAATCACTAAGGTCCTTGGGCAAGGTCCTTAATCCCCTGTGTAGTGTGTAGTGAATGCATTGTATCGCAACACCCTCACATCGGGGTGAATGTGAGGCATTATTTGTAAAGTGCTTCGAGTGTCTGATGCAGATGGAAAAGTGATATATATATATATATATATATATATATATATATATATATATATATATATATATATATATACAGTCCATTTACCATTTTACCATTTCTATTTGGGATGATCCTCCACTTAATTGTCCACATTTATATCTGACCATTTTTTACTTTAGTGTGTGTGTCCTGCTCTGAGCCAACAGCATTTACAGTCTTCCACACACACACACTTTTTTCCTTTCATATTTATCCCAGTTGACAGAGTACCAAATAAACTATCCCTGCATGTCTCCATGTCATTTCCAGTAATCTGTAGCTCACACTCTGTATAATTAATTTTTTGTGTTAATGTTGAATTACTGGACTGAGAGGGGAATCCCACATACCAGGGTCTATTTACAAGGGCTGCAGCTATTGATTATTTTTGTAATTGAAATATTCTATCGATTATTCTGGCGATTAATTGAGTAATCAGATAAAAAGTACTTTTGCATTTTTAAAGGTCATCAATAGTCCAGGGCTCTCCTAAACAATGGCACAATGTCGCTACACCAAAGTCTTGACACTTTGCTGAAATGGCGATGGGATGTGTCTTTCTGTTTTGTTTTATTTACCATTTTTTAGTTTTTTTATGTTGGTGGACAGGGTCCCTGCATGATTTTTTTTTTCCCTGTCTGCATATATAGTAATGGTAAATGTCACACTGGCAGAACCATTTATTAACATTAATACACATATATGCAATTTATTCTTGCAGGACAGAAGGTATGTAGTGCATGAGTGAATGTGGTGTGCGTGTGTGACCCCCATCCGCCCTTCCCGATCACCCTATAACATCCTACTCAAAGCCAACTGACAACTTCTATCAGGAGGGACAGACCACCAAAACAACATGAAGACAGACAAAAACGAAAGACAAGTGGTGAAAGCAATAACTGTGAAGTGAGACACCGAGGAGACGGGGCCCCAACATAAAACATGGCGAACAAACCACCACACATGAACAAGCAGTGACAGCGACAGTCTGTTGTCTAGTTAGTGAACATTCATTCCCTAATGTAGGACACCAGAGTCTCGATCCCCTTAAGAGCACCCAAATCCGAATTGTGGTGTCGGCCACGAACACGTAACCAGCCACACACAGAGACCCAGATCACAGCCATATATCTGATCACTACTGTGGCTGGTGTGTGGAGCCAAGATAATAGTACAGAACCTTACCGTAAGACATGGACCACTCTGGCACGTCAAAAGCCATACGGCCGGCCGCAAGCAACAATGGAAAAGGGCCCAGGACGCAGGGCCCCAGGAGGAACCAGGCGAAAAAGGGAAGCGGAAGGGCACAGGGGCCAGGAAGGGCAGCCAGCAGAGCCACCGGGGCAGCACGACGGACCAACAAGGGAGCGGCCAGACGGCGCCGGAACGCACCCCCTGCATGATTTTTTTAATCCCTCTTTCTCTATGATTCAGCAGATGTATTTCAGCTGGAGGTAGCCTCAACGTCAGTTTTTTTATTTTATTTAAATCAGTTTTTGTGAAGAGTTGTGTGTTGTCCAAAAAAGAAAAAAATTAAAAAGCGAAACATTCAGTGTGAGTCTGAACAAAACAGACTCTTTTTTAAGTTGAAAGAGTTGAAAGAGTGGACTGTTGCTGAGAGGATCTTCTTTCAGAGACTGTTTGTCAGTGTGGCCGGGGACGGAGCTGTAGCTCAGACCTAGACAGAGACAGAGAGCAGCTGGCCGCCGTGCAAATAGTCACTCCCCATGTAGAGAGGACCGTGTGTTTTTTAAAATAGACAAACACACTGCTTTGCTTTAAATGCACATTAAGTCTATTTCAGATGATCAGCCTGGACCGTCTTTCTCTTAAAAGGCTATTTTTTAACTTTTTAACTGTGTGTGATGTTGGAAAGTGGTAGTTATCATTGCTAATTTGATTAGCTGTTATGCTCCAGTCATCTTCTGTTTTTTTTTTTTTCTGGGGTCGTTGTAGCGCCACACACCCGCCTAACATATGTACTCAGTGTTGCCACAGTTACTTTGAAAAAGTAATCCAATTACTGATTACTGATTACTCCTTGAAAAAGTAACTTAGTTACTTTACTGATTACTCAATTGTAAAAGTAACTAAGTTAGATTACTAGTTACGCGTTACTAAGTAACGCGTTACCGGCATCACTGTATGTACTACAACGTTAAACAAAGCTTCGAGGCACAGAATTTGCCTCGAACAATTTTTTGTAATCAAATTATTTGAGTTACTCGGCTAATTGTTTCAACCCTACTATTTATATGGATTTGCATATTTAAATAGATGTGTGGACAGGGAGGAATTTGATACTTTTGCATGTGAACTCAGTTCCATGTTGATTGGGATGTACAAAAGGAAGGTGTTAAGATCCATTTATACGCAGACTTTGATACATCTGACTTTTTTGTGCGTCGACATTTTCTGGGTTTTAGCATACGTCGTGTTTCAACAGGAAATTCACGCACATCTTCTTACATGAGGCCCCTGGTGTTCACTCTGCAGATCTGATGTGGATTGACGTGTGTGCAGGTCTGAGGAATGAGTTGGGAGCCAAAGAATGAGGAATTAAACACTGAGACGTCAGTGTGCTTCACTGTGTTCACACCCTGTTTTCAACTCAGAGTTGTTTATTTAAATTAAAGTTACTTTGGCATTTCAGTGCTTAGATTTGACCTTTTTAATTTATGGTCCAGATGAGTCGTTGTTGTCCAACTCCTTAATTAATGAGTTTCATGATTCGATCCAGTTCTCCGTTCAGCCCCCCTCCTTTTGGAGAATTTTCCTTGATTATCTGTTCAGCTTATCAATGTCCTGAAATGCAGCAAAACTGGTTGATCATCGTCATCATCATGTGAGCAACAAAGATATTTCTGGTTTCTGGTTGACATTTCATACAGTCTTTTCACAGCTGCTGCAGTGAATAACACATCAGATCAGACAGAGAACCATCGACTTCATCCCATCATCTGATCACCAACTCCACATCATGAAGCTGCTTCTGACTCTGACCCTCCTCTGGACCATCTACAGCAGCGGTAACACCGCACACTCTTAGCATGTCACATTTAAAATCTGTTGCATGAGTAATTTTTGATGTTTTGAAGTATTTGTAGAACAGAATTATGTATTTTGGAACATTTTGCATTTCTACAAGACAACTTTCTAGCCTTTCATCTTTTTTTTATAGCAACAATTTCATCGAGGGTGATATGTGTCGTCCTTATTTCTGCCTGAAATTCTAAATGAAAACATTTTCTCAAAAAGCACCATCTGTAAATCCCGTTTAGACCAGAATTATTGATATTGCTGAAAATTTAAAACTTTTTTGGAAGAGTTTCAGCCAGAACAGTTTAAACCCAGACTGTGTAATTACAAGATCAACAAAATTAAAGCTGTCATCAGAAATTCAGACTTCACCTGACACATTTTATACACTAAACATGATTTTTTTTTTCTCTATTTATAGTTTGTTAAATTCCTACTTGTTTAAAGAATGTCCAAAAATGTTGAATTTGTTTCATGCTGCTGTTACTCTGAAGATCATATTTTACTTCACTGACTGATTTCTTTTTTCTCTCACAGCTGGAGCACTTCAGTGTTCCACGTGCTCTGGTTCATGTACTAACCCAGTCCTTCTCAACTGTGCTAATGGAGAGCAGATGTGTGGAACGGCGTCTGTATCAGGTAGCTGTGACACACGCTGTCGTCTCTTTGTTCTTATCAGGGAAATTTAAGCTTCAGGCTCCGATGTGAAAACATCAGAGTGACTCAGTTTGTGATGGTCCAGGATCAAAACTAAGATCCAGGGCCTGTATTCATGATGCAAACTCTGACCAAAGAGTGGACAGAAACCTTTATCTTTGTGAGGAGGTGAGTTGACCCCGTTGATATGGGTGACAACAGTCTTGTAAGAGCTGTGATTGGTTGTCTGTGCTGCTTGTTATGAATGTACAGTAAAATCAACCGATCATATAACCTGAACTCTATTAAGAAATGTGTCATCGTGAAAATAATTTAATGTCATGATGATGAAACTCAGCAAAAAATAAATGAATTGTTACACAGCTTCAAAATGTTTGAACAAACCTCATTCACATGCAGATTATTATATTGATTAGTTTATTGTTATGCTACCATCTCCAGCAGCGCCTGAGCAAACAATGTGCAGCACCTGAACTTGACTCCAAAATGTTTTCAGTCACCTTTAACAAATATCTCCTTGATTTTCTAGCAAATTTAACTTCACTAGCTGTTGGCACCCAACAGTTCTTCAGGGGATGTGCTGGTTCCAACCTGTGTACGTCAGCAGGACCTCTAACAGCTTCACTTCATGTTGGTGTTGCATCTGTGCGCATATCAGCTGAGTGCTGTAACACAGATAACTGCAACAACAAGACTCTGCCTGGTAAATCAGTTCTGATGGTTTGATGATCAACAGTCAGACTGCATCCTGGTGTTAGTTTGTGTTCTGGAAACATCAATCAGATTCTGATTCCTCTCTGTTTCAGTCCCCATCGCTCCTGCAAATGTCGCAAACAGTCTGAAGTGTTTCACTTGTGATCCAATAACATCTCAGTGCAACATTACAATACAGTGTGAAGGAGTGGAGGACCGCTGTTTCAATACCAAAGGTCAGTCTTTATGATGCAACAACATCAAAGCACACACTCATTTTCTTCATCATCACAGTTTGATATTTACAAGACTCAGGTGATTTCAGGGTATTTAAGTTCATTTGTGTTTAAAACTGGTTTCATCATTTATAGTGTCGCTTCCAAGTTTTGGAGTCAACGGGACCATCTCTGGCTGTGCCTCTTCAAACTTGTGCTCAAACTTTGCCAGTGCTGTGATGCAATTTGTGCCAAACATTGGGAACATCACCAGTGGACCCACCTGCTGCACGGGCAATTTGTGTAATTCTGCAACAACAACTTCCGGTCACTCCTGTTTCACACTGAGCCTGATGCATCTCCTGCTTGGATTCTTAATTTTTTCCTTTTTCTAGGATTTTCCATCTTTCATGAATCTGAATCTTTTTCCATCTGTCATTTGTGTACGTTATTTTGGGGTTTTAAACACACATACGTATTTGTGTTGTATTGAGCTTAATTAATCGATCTTTACACATTTGTGGCTATTCTGTGATTTCAATTATTGAATCTGACTTGCTGAGAATCCACAAAGCATCAGGGCTCATATTCACAAAGCATCCTAAGGCTCAAAGTATTTCTTAGTGACGTCGTTCTCCTCCCTCTTCTTAACAGTTTTGCACCTTTGGAGCTCTGTTAAAGCAGAAGATGCTTTGTGAATATCTTTTATCTTCCAAGGGAAAATTCTAAGAAATGTCTGAGAATTTGAGAAATTCTAAGATTTTTATTTGAATGACATCACTAAGAGCTACTTCTACTCTTAGGATGCTTTGTGAAAATGGGCCCAGGTCTTTCAGAAGCTCACAGAAGATGTCGAACCAAATTCTCATCATCTCCACCTCAGACCTAATGTGCTTCTGGAGATGTGATCTAGAATTGCACAGAAATATCATATATACTCATGGGAGTGGAACTTTGTCACATAATCACGTATCAGTCCTGACTGGATCATTTTAAGTACTTTAAATGTGGATAAATGTCTTGGGGATGACTGGGTATTAAATAAACAAATGTTTGGGATTTAATGAGTGACAATGTTATCAATTACTTGTTTTTTCTTTTATTATCTAATCTTGTCTTCTATGTTTCAATTGTAATAAAATGGAAATTAGCTCAGTTAGTGTTTTAATTTGCATTTTATTGGTTCTTTTCTTCATTTTATTGTATTTTAATTTGTCTTATGTGTTTCATCTACAGCACTTTGTGTCAGCTCTGTCTGCCTTAAGGTGCTTTATTAATAAAGTTGGTATGTTATGGTATGGTGGTATGGTGTGGTCACAATAAACAGTAATTGAAACATTAAACATGACGTGTATTCCTGCTTCATCTTGAACCAAATGTTTGCCAGAATAAAATATCAGGGGGAGTCTGGTGGTGGTTCCAGATTGTGCAATACGACCAGACACCAAGAGATATTCAGCAGGACGTCCATGTTGATATTTTGGCCATGTGGTGGATTCATCTGTGTGTGATGAGAGGGTTAAAGGGTTAACAACAGATTAAATTTCAATTTATTTTCATTTTATTTCACTTATATAGCACCAAATCACAATAAAGCTGCCTCAAGGTGCTTCACACAAGTAAGGCTGAACCTTATCAACCCCAAGAGCAAGAACACAGTGGTAAGAAAAAAAACTCCCTCTGATGATATTGATGGAGAAACCTCAAGCAGACCAGACTCAGAGGGGTGACCGTCTGTTTAGGTCATTCTAACGGTTGCAAAATTTTGCAAAGTTTTACAAAACAGAACATAAGTAGATGCATTTAATGAGAAGTCTATTCAGGCGTCCAGTCCACAGGCAGGGGTCATCCAGCAGCTCATTTCATTCAGTGGGCCTGTTCCCGTGGCAGAGTCCGATCCATGATCAGTTCAGAAATTATTCAGTCGTCAAATCCAGCCTGTGACTTCATGACGTCATCCGCACCTCAGACAGACAGAAAAAACAACAACAAAAAAACAGAATCAGTCGGCCAGAAAAAATAAACCTAAGATACAATCATTTACAAGTTTTGTTGAGACAAGATTAAAAAAACAAAAACAAACAAGAGAAGCTGGGAGTGGACCACTTGTCTGCCTGGGTGATTATCACCCAGTGCTCAAGGTGGTTCCATGATTTGGGGAAGATGCATTGCACCAGCACACACTTCTAGACATCATCTGAACAAGAAAACAGGTCAGATGGAAGTGATCCTGTGAGACTATAATTAGACCAACACCAACCAAGCATGTGACCCCCAATCTGGCAACACAGCCGTGTCTGTGAACAAAAGACAAAAAGGGGGAAGAACCTCTTCTACACTTTAATATAGTTTTACTGTGTTCAGTGATGTGGTTTGGCAACAATAAAGTGGGAGTTCAGAGGTCAGCTGTGAGTAATGCAGGTGACTGATTTTGTTGCGTGTAATACAACAAATGACCTTCTTCTTTAGATTAGATGGAACTTTATTGATCCTTTGGGAAGACTCCTTCAGGGAAATTGGCTCAATACCTGGATACAGTTACAGATATAGAAAAAGATTCTTTATTGTTATTGTAACCAGTGCAGTGAAAGGTAAGGTGCAGCCTTTCAGTGCAAATATAAACCTGAATAAACCACACGCAGACTTGAAAGGTCTGGAGAAGACAAGAAAAATAAACATACACATACACACACACACACACACATACATATATATATATATACATATATACATATATATACACATATATATACAAATATATACACACATATATATATATATACACACACATATATATATATATATATATATATATATATATATATATGAAATTTATGCAGACATGATTATTGCCACCCTTTAAGACATTTCCTGTTGATCATCATCAGAACTGATATTTATGACCCCCAACAGCTAATAAGCTAAACCTAGATTTATAAATAAGAGCAACACCCCCGCCTTGCTTCGCATCTCGAGGGATGTGACTAAATGTTTATGCTGGTGGGCAGGCCTCATTTAAGGGGAGGACAGCTGTAGGTTTAAGCCAGGTTTCACATAACCCAATCATATCTAAGTGTAGATCCATAATTAGATCATTAATCAACAATGATTTTGAGGATTGTGATCTTATGTTAATGAGACACAGACTAAGCACCTCAGTGGGGTTGACAGTTGAACTGTTTGGGTTTAGGGGTGGTTCCAGAGTAGCATATATAAGATGCCTGGAAGTAAGTTTAGGTTTGAGACATTCCACGTGAGTTGTAGGTAGCAGACATGAAATCTTTCATATTGTTGGAACAGCCAACAGGCCGTTCCTCAATTTCAACATCATCCAATGAGTAATGGGTATTAAGTTTACAATGCATATCCCTCTATGATTTTTATGGACACGTCTACGGAAGCAGGCCACAGACTCAACTTGTTGAATTTCCCTCCCTGGCAGATAAACTTCACTATCACCATAGTGGATTTTCTGCACTGATTTCCCCGTTAAGCTAATGGATTCAACACCCACATTTGTCATAAACCTTGCAGGGTCTCTAATCACCTGCTCCGTGGCCTGCTGTAAAATCCTAATGTTACCCTCCGTGTAGAGCTCTATCTATGTTCACAGACAAGATGGTGGCACCTTCCCCAGTAGGGTGGAGGCCATCCGGCATCAGCAAGCCATGGTGGCCCCAGAACAATGGCCAGTTATCAATAAACCTAAAGTCTTGCTGTCTACAAAATTGCACCAGCCACCTATTTAACAATGTCAGTCTGCTAAATGCCTCATCATTACCCTGGGAGGGGACCAGAGACTATTAGTCGATACAACTTAACTTAATTTCAGTGTTGAGTTTATGATCAAACATTTGTTAATTTAGTTAAATTTATTGATACATTATAACACCAATTCATTCATCCATCCATCCATTTTCTTCACCTGTCTATTCCAATTAATGGTCATGGGGGCTGGATCTCATCACAGCAGTCCACCAAATCATGAATTGACTTTTGTCTGCCACAGCCAGCTGAAAGATGAGTGATCTCTTGACCTTGGCACTAGGGGTCATCATCACTGAGGTACCTCCCTCACACATAAAACTGGCTAAACCATGTAAGATAGGTGCGTACCACTTGCACAGGTGCTGACGTGGTTCGTCTTTAGTCTTCTCAGGATGTCGTCTTTTAGATAACACAAACTAATTGCAAGTGATATGCTAGAAAAGGACACAACACTTTAGAATAATTCAGCCTTAAGCAAGATAAAATGCACAGAGTTTTTAAGTTTATTTAAGCCTTCGACACAGAGCTTAGACAAACTGAGTCCTCTAGAGAGACTGAATATGTGATAACCGCGCTCATCTATTTATTGGAGACCTGCGGGCATCGCTCCTCCTTCGACTTTTATTTCATTCCCAAGACATGGTTTTCTATTGGAAGCGTCCTCTAGTGAACCCTAAGCAGGTGTTAGGCCATTATTTCAATGTGACAAACGCTCCCATTAAAACGTGAAGGATTTACAACTGATTTTTTAAAAAGACCTTCAGCCACAGGTGCAGCTGGCCTGAGGCCCCCCCGCATGTGGCCTCAGCCACAGGTGCAGCTGGCCTGAGGCCCCTGCACGTGGCCTGCGGGAAAGCACCTAAAAGGCCTTGGAAAGCCCCTGACAGACCGAATGACTAATAGAGCCCTTTTTTTTGGGTTGAACACCTGCTAGTTCAGCCAGAGGACATACAGTTCAGATCAGGACACTTGATAGTTCATCATAGTTCAAATAAGGACCTAAAAATTCTTCTACAGTGCGTAGCACTTGCGCAGGGGACAGGCGTACCACTTCTGTAGAAAGTGACAGACTGTCAGTGGAGAGTTTTAGTCCTGCACATACAAATTCTATGGGTCTAGTGAAAAATCAACAATGCATACTAACCTGACCCCAGACTGTGTGGGCCTGAAAGATTTAAAAGAGTCTGACATGGCAGCAGGGGGGAGTGACAGAGCACGATCCTTGCTGAACACCTCAGCAAGATCGTGATACCCTATGGGGACTACAGACAGATCAGGGGGTGAAGTGACCTCGTCCCTGACCTTAACACTGGGTGGAATGGATGATCAAAGACCCTCAAGGTGGCAGGCCTCGCTCCACTGTGTGACAGACCCGGTCTGCCAATCAATCTGGGGATTGTGTTTGATAACCCAGGGATGACCTAAAACTAGTGGTAACGTGGAAGAAAACACAAAGAACTGGATTGTCTCCCGGTGTTTCCCAGATACGACTAAAGTGACCGCTTCGGTTTGATGTGTTATGGCTGGAAGAGGAGTGCCATCTGATGCACTGAAAGGGGCGTGTCCGGTGCCACCACTGGGATGCAAGAATTGATTACAACCTTGTGATCCATATATATATATATATATATATATATATATATATATATATATATATATATATATATATATATATATGAGGTCTTTTAGAAAAGTAACCGACCTTTTTATTTAAAAAAAAAACTATATGGATTTGAATCACATGCGATTACGTCAGACAAGCTTGAACCCTCGTGCGCATGCGTGAGTTTTTTCACGCCTGTCGGTTGCATCATTCGCCTGTGAGCAGGCTTTGAGTGAGCACTGGTTCACCCCTCCCGTCGGAATTCCTTTGTCTGACAACTTGCTGAGAGACTGGCGCTTTGCTTTATCAAAATTTTTTCAGAAACTGTGAGGCACATCGAAGTGGACACCATTCGAGAAATTCAGCTGGTTTTCTGTGAAAATTTTAACGGCTAATGAGAGATTATGGAGTGTTACTGTTGCTTTAATTTTCCGTAATTATTGTATGGCTTTGCCTTACAATATAAAACGCCTTGGGGCAACTGTTTGTTGTGATTTGGTGCTATATAAATAAAATTGATTTGATTTGACTTTAAGGACTCCCCACGGAGCCGCAGGGCGCGCCGCGCTCCGAGCCGCCGTCGTCAGCCTGTTTCGAGCTGAAAACTTCCAAATTTAAGCGTCATGCCAGGACGTCGTGAGAGAACAGAGAAGTTTCAGAAGAGGTCGGGATCAGCAGTTTATCCGGACATTCCACTGTTAAAGGAGATTTTGTAATGAAAGACGTGCGGACGGATTGGCGCGTCGGCACGCAGACGCTCATGGCCCGGCGCCACAGGAAAACACCTCCATGTTGATAACCATTCGTAAGATTCAGGTGCCTTTAGATGGCTTTCAGTCAAGTGAGTATCCGAGAAATTGTTTAACAACTGGGCATGTTCCAACTTGTCCTGTAAGGCTTCCAACGGAGGCGTTTTGCATTGCCTCAATGAATGGTATGTTCCAGCTTTCACCTCATGAAATATTCGTACCATTGAACTCATAAACATTCATTATTTGTATATTATACTCAGACTTTGATATATCTGACTTTTTTGTGCGTCGAGAGTTTCTGGGTTTTTGCGTACGTCGTGTTTTAACAGGAAATTGACCCACATCTTTGTACATGAGGCCTCTGGTTTTCACTCTGCAGATATGGTGTGGATTGGCATGTGTGCAGGTCTGACAAAAGAGTTTGGAGCTAAAGAATGAGGAACTAAACACTGAGACGTCAGTGTGTTTCACTGTGTTCACACCCTGTTTTCAACTCAGAGTTCTACAGTTGTCTATTTAAATTAAATTTACTTGGGAGTTTCAGTGCTTAGATTTGAGCCTTTTTATTCATTGTCCAGATGAGTTGTTGATGACTCAAAGACTATTGTCGCCCAACTAGTCAATTAATAATTTTAATTTGTCAGTTCAGCTCCCCTCCTTTTGAAGTAATTTCCTTGATTATCTGTTCAACTTTTCTGTTGTGGTCTGTCCCCTGTCTTTGTCTTATGCCCTTATGTCAGTTGTCATTATGGTCTGTCCCCTGTCTGTGTCTTACGCTCTTATGTCACTTGTCATTGTGGCCTGTCCCCTGTCTGTGTCTTATGCCCTTATGTCAGTTGTCACTGTGGCCTGTACCCTCTCTACGTCTTATCTGTTAGTTGTGTTGTTTAGCATGCTTTAGCCATTTTTGAGTTCTACTTTAGTTTTCGGTTTTGGTCCTTTGTTTTCAGACTTTGTTACTTTGTGGTATCTGTTGTAGTTTAGTATTTAGTTATGGCATGTGTTTGTTTATGTGTTTGTTTTTACTCACCACAGAGTTTGTTGCAATTTGTGTCACTCTGTTATTGTCAGCCATGTGTGTGTGTGTGTGTGACCAAGTCTCACTCACATCTGTCTCACATTCCCAATAACATCACCTGTTGCCCGTCTACTCGTTTGTGTCCCTACTTAAGTTTGTCACAGTGTGGTCCTCAGTTGCTGGGTTTTTCTGGTTCATTGTGTTCCTGTTAGGTTAGTTTTCCTGCATTTGTTCTCATGTACTTGCCCTGGTGTTGCCACTGACTCTCCTCCTCTGTCCTTGTTTGAACTGTTCCTCAGAATCTTGCAAATAAATCATTGCCTTTTTTACCAACACTTGTTTGGTCTATCTCTGCATTTTTAGGTTAAATCCTGCCACACACTAACATTACGATGTCTTGAAATGCAGCAAAACTGGTTCATTGTCATCATTATGTAAGCAACAATTGGTTTCCTGTTTTTATACATCACAGTCTTTAAACAGCTGCTAGAATAACACATCAGATCAGACTAAGAACCATAAACTTCATCCCTGGATGTGAATCTGATCACCAACTCCTCATCATGAAGCCGGTTCTGACTATGACACTCATCTGGACCGTCTCCAGCATAGGTAAGACTGCACACTCTTAACATGCCACATATAAAATCTGTTCAATATTTTGGTTTATTTTCAATGTTTTAAAGTATTTGTAGAACATAATTACACATTATGGAACATTACAATTGCATTTCTATAAAACATACAACTTTCTAGCCTTTAGTCTTTTTTATAGCAACAATTTCATTACAATCGAGGATTGATATGTGTCGTCCTTATTTCTTTAAATAATGGAACATTCTCTTTGAAGTAATTCATTTTTTGTTTTTAGAAACTTTTACCCAGAGCAGTTGAAATCCAGACAATGAATAATTGCAAGAACAACAAAATTAAAGCTGTCATCATAAATTCAGACTACAACTGGCAAATTTTGAACACCAAACATTATTTTTCTGTATTTGTAATTTTATAAATTCCTGATGATGTACTGGTTTCAAAAATGTCCATAAATGTTGCATTTTTTCATCTTTTAATTCTCTTTGTTTCATCTTATAATAATCTTTTAAATTATATTTTAATTCCCTGACTGAGTTCCTTTTCTCTCACAGCTGAAGCACTTCGGTGTTTCTGGTGTGAAGGTTCAAGTTCATGTACAAACTCATCCCTTCACACATGTACTAATAAAGAGCTGATGTGTGTGTCACCGTCTATATCAGGTAACTGTGACACATGCTGTCATTTCTTTCTTCTTATCTGGGACATTTATGCTTCAGGCTCCAATGTGAAAACATCAGACAGTCTGGGTTTGTGATGGCTGTGGATCCAAACTAAGATCCAGACTTTTAATGACTTCCTGGACTTGGTTATCAGCAGTGTATTTGTTGATTTTGAAAGGACCTGTGGTTTTAATTTCACTTCATACGACCCCATGCTTTAGCAGGTCGTCACCAAGGACCTGTGGTTTTAATTGCACCTCATACGACCCCAAGCTTTAAATCAAATCAATTTTATTTATATAGCACCAAATCACAACAAACAGTTGCCCCAAGGCGCTTTATATTGTAAGGCAAAAGCATACAATAATTACAGAAAACCCCAATGGTCAAAACGACCCCCTGTGAGCAAGCACTTGGCGACAGTGGGAAGGAAAAACTCCCTTTTAACAGGAAGAAACCTCCAGCAGAACCAGGCTCAGGGAGGGGCAGTCTTCTGCTGGGACTGGTTGGGAATGAGGGAGAGAATCAGGAAAAAGACATGCTGTGGAGGGGAGCAGAGATCAATCACTAATGATTAAATGCAGAGTGGTGCATACAGAGCAAAAGGAGAAAGAAACACTCAGTGCATCATGGGAACCCCCCAGCAGTCTAAGTCTATAGCAGCATAACTAAGGGATGGTTCAGGGTCACCTGATCCAGCCCTAACTATAAGCTTTAGCAAAAAGGAAAGTTTTAAGCCTAATCTTAAAAGTAGAGAGGGTGTCTGTCTCCCTGATCCGAATTGGGAGCTGGTTCCACAGGAGAGGAGCCTGAAAGCTGAAGGCTCTGCCTCCCATTCTACTCTTACAAACCTTAGGAACTACAAGTAAGCCTGCAGTCTGAGAGCGAAGCGCTCTATTGGGGTGATATGGTACTATGAGGTCCCTAAGATAAGATGGGACCTGATTATTCAAAACCTTATAAGTAAGAAGACGAATTTTAAATTCTATTCTAGAATTAACAGGAAGCCAATGAGGAGAGGCCAGTATGGGTGAAATATGCTCTCTCCTTCTAGTCCCTGTCAGCACTCTAGCTGCAGCATTTTGAATTAACTGAAGGCTTTTCAGGGAACTTTTAGAACAACCTGGTAATAATGAATTACAATAGTCCAGCCTAGAAGAAATAAATGCATGAATTAGTTTTTCAGCATCACTCTGAGACAAGACCTTTCTAATTTTAGAGATATTGCACAAATGAAAAAAAGCAGTCCTACATATTTGCTTAATATGCACATTGAATGACATATCCTGATCAAAAATGACTCCAAGATTTCTCACAGTATTACTAGAGGTCAGGGTAATGCCATACAGAGTAAGGATCTGGTTAGACACCATGTTTCTAAGATTTGTGGGGCCAAGTACAATAACTTCAGTTTTATCTGAATTTAAAAGCAGGAAATTAGTGGTCATCCATGTCTTTATGTCTGTAAGACATTACTGCAGTTTAACTAATTGGTGTTTGTCCTCTGGCTTCATGGATAGATAAAGCTGGGTATCATCTGCATAACAATGAAAATTTAAGCAATGCTTTCTAATAATACTGCCTAAGGGAAGCATGTATAAAGTGAATAAAATTGGTCCTAGCACAGAACCTTGTGGAACTCCATAATTAACCTTAGTCCGTGAAGAAGATTCCCCATTTACATGAACAAATTGTAATCTATTAGATAAATATGATTCAAACCACCGCAGCACAGTGCCTTTAATACCTATGGCATGCTCTAATCTCTGTAATAAAATTTTATGGTCAACAGTATCAAAAGCAGCACTGAGGTCTAACAGGACAAGCACAGAGATGAGTCCACTGTCTGAGGCCATAAGAAGATCATTTGTAACCTTCACTAATGCTGTTTCTGTACTATGATGAATTCTAAAACCTGACTGAAACTCTTCAAATAGACCATTCCTCTGCAGATGATCACTTAGCTGTTTTACAACTACCCTTTCAAGAATTTTTGAGAGAAAAGGACGGTTGGAGATTGCCTATAATTAGCTAAGATAGCTGGGTCAAGTGATGGCGTTTTAAGTAATGGTTTAATTACTGCCACCTTAAAAGCCTGTGGTACAAAGCCAAATAATAAAGATAGATTGATCATATTTAAGATCGAAGCATTAATTAATGGCAGGGCTACCTTGAGCAGCCTGGTAGGAATGGGGTCTAATAGACATGTTGATGGTTTGGAGGAAGTAACTAATGAAAATAACTCAGACAGAACAATCGGAGAGAAAGAGTCTAACCAAATACCAGCATCACTGAAAGCAGCCAAAGATAACAATATGTCTTTGGGATGGTTATGAGTAATTTTTTCTCTAATAGATAAAATTTTATTAGCAAAGAAAGTCATGAAGTCATTACTAGTTAAAGTTAAAGGAATACTCGGCTCAGTAGAGCTCTGACTCTGTCAGCCTGGCTACAGTGCTGAAAAGAAACCTGGGTTGTTCTTATTTTCTTCAATTAGTGATGAGTAGTAAGATGTCCTAGCTTTACGGAGGGCTTTTTTTATAGAGCAGCAGACTCTTTTTCCAGGCTAAATGAAGATCTTCTAAATTAGTGAGCTGCCATTTCATCTCCAACTTACGGGTTATCTGCTTTAAGCTGCGAGTTTGTGAGTTATACCATGGAGTCAGGCACTTCTGATTTAAGGCTCTCTTTTTCAGAGAAGCTACAGCATCCAAAGTTGTGCTTAAGGGGATGTAAAACTATTGACGAGATAATCTATCTCACTCACAGAGTTTAGGTAGCTACTCTGCACTGTGTTGGTATATGGCATTGGAGAACATAACAAAGAAGGAATCATATCCTTAAACCTAGTTACAGCGCTTTCCGAAAGACTTTTACTGTTCTGAAACTTATTCTCCACTGCTGGGTAGTCCATTAAAGTAAATGCAAATGTTATTAAGAAATGATCAGACAGAAGGGGGTTTTCAGGGAATACTGTTAAGTCTTCAATTTCCATACCATAAGTCAGAACAAGATCTAAAGTACCAAGTTAAAGTGGTGGGTGGACTCATTTACATTTTGAGCGAAGCCAATTGAGTCTAATAATAGATTAAATGCAGTGTTGATGCTGTAATTCTCAACATCTATGTGGATGTTAAAATCGCCTACTATAATTATCTTATCTGAGCTAAGCACTAAGTCAGACAAAAGGTCTGAAAATTCACAGAGAAACTCACAGTAACGACCAGGTGGACGATAGATAATAACAAATAAAACTGGTTTTTGGGACTTCCAATTTGGATGGACAAGACTAAGAGTCAAGCTTTCAAATGAATTAAAGCTCTGTCTGGGTTTTTGATTAATTAATAAGCTGGAGTGGAAGATTGCTGCTAATCCTCCGCCCCGGCCCGTGCTACGAGCATTCTGACAGTTAGTGTGACTCGGGGGTGTTGACTCATTTAAACTAACATATTCATCCTGCTGTAACCAGGTTTCTGTAAGGCAGAATAAATCAATATGTTGATCAATTATTATATCATTTACTAACAGGACTTAGAATAGAGAGACCTAATGTTTAATAAACCACATTTAACTGTTTTACTCTGTGGTGCATTTGACGGTGCTATATTATTTTTCTTTTTGAATTTTTATGCTTAAATAGATTTTTACTGGTTGTTGGTGGTCTGGGAGCAGGCACCATCTCTACGGGGATGGGGTAATGGGTGGATAGCAGGGGGAAAGAAGCTGCAGAGAGGTGTGTAAGACTACAACTCTGCTTCCTGGTCCCAACCCTGGATAGTCACGGTTTGGAGGGTTTAATAAAATTGGCCAGATTTCTAGAAATGAGGGCTGCTCCATCCAAAGTGGGATGGATGCCGTCTCTCCTAACAAGACCAGGTTTTCCCCAGAAGCTTTGCCAATTATCTATGAAGCCCACCTCATTTTTTGGACACCACTCAGACAGCCAACAATTCAGGGAGAACATGCGGCTAAACAAGTCACTCCCGGTCCGATTGGGGAGGGGCCCAGAGAAAACTACAGAGTCCGACATTGTTTTTGCAAAGTTACACACCGATTCAATGTTAATTTAGTGACCTCCGATTGGCGTTACCGGGTGTCATTACTGCCAACGTGAATTACAGTCTTACCAAATTTACGCTTAGCCTTAGCCAGCAGTTTCAATTTTCTTTCAATGTCGCCTGCTCTGGCCCCCGGAAGACAATTGACTATGGTTGCTGGTGTTGCTAACTTCACATTTCTCAAAAGAGTCACCAATAACCAGAGTTTGTTCTGCTAAGCTACCTTGGTCGGCACCAACTACAGGGGCCTGGCTAGCTGTAGGATTTTCCACGTTGCGGAGCCGAATCTCCAATTTGCCCAGCCTGGCCTCCAAATCTACGAATAAGCTACACTTATTACAAGTACCATTACTGCTAAAGGAGGCCAAGGAATAACTAAACATTTCACACCCAGAGCAGAAAAGTGCGGGAGAGACAGGAGAAGCCACCATGCTAAACTGGCTAAGAGCTAGTAGCTGTGCTAAGCTAGCAGATTCCTAAAAACACACAAAGTGAATAATGTGTAAATAATTTAGAGGTGATTCAGCAGAGGGAGTGCTTTAGTTAAGGCAAATGAACATTACACTGTGAAACAAATCGTTATCTAGTTAACTAGATCAATCTAACTGCGCAGATTAAACAGCTAACAGATACAGAAAAACACCGCTGTGCTTCAGAACAGGAAGTGATACAATACCGCAGTGAGAGCCAACCACCAGTACAGGTTAATGTTTTTGATACCTTAAAAATATAATTTATATAAAGAGTAAACAGTTTCAGACCAAATATTGACCCCTGGGGGGACGCCACAGCCAATATCCAAGCATGATGATATATACACTCTCCCATCTTCACAAACTGTTTCCTGCTTCCAAGGTAACTTCTCTCCCAGTGTAATACTGGGTAAGATGTTTGCAGTGCAGTCTGCAGTAAAGCAACAGTTACTTCATCAGATGAAGGTGAGGTGTAACACTTGCTTTAAGAAGGAATGTCAGCTGCAACCTTTTGGCCATGAGTTACATTTCTCTGTGCATGATCCAGCACACAGGTGCTTCAGTGATGAGGACCCCGGTGGCGGGAGAAAGCCAAGGACCTTCCCAGCTTTCACCTGGCTGCAGCAGATAGTTGGCTAGCTGGTTTGGAGTGAATGGGCCATTTGTCTGCATGTGTGGTTGCCATCCAGGATCAAAGGCTGTTCCATGGTGTGGTGGATATAGCAACACATGATGCCAGTGCATGCTCCCAGACCTGACTTGACTCAAATGTTTTCAGTCACCTTAACAAATGTCTCATTGATTTTCTAGTAAATTTCAGTTCATCAGCATTTGTCAGCCAACAGTTCTTCAGGGCATGTGCCCCTCACAGCCTGTGAATCGACACACATATCAGCTGAGTGCTGCAACTCAGATAACTGCAACAACAAGACTCTGCCTGGTAAATCAGTTCTGATGGTTTGATGATCAACAGTCAGACTGCATCCTGGTGTTACTTTGTGTTCTGGAAACATCAGTCAGATTCTGATTCCTCTCTGTTTCAGTTCCCATCGCTCCTGCAAATGTCACCAACAGTCTGCAGTGTTTCACTTGTGACCCAGTAACATCTCAGTGCAACATTCCAATACAATGTGAAGGAGTGGAGGACCACTGTGTCCAAATCAAAGGTCAGTCTTTATGATGCAACAAGATGAAAGCACACACTCATTTTCTTCATCTTCACAGTTTAATATTTACAAGACTCAGGTGATTTCAGGGCATTAAAGTTAATTTATTTTTAAAACTGTTTTCATAGTGTCAAATACAAATGTGGGAGTCAACAGGTCCATCTTTGGCTGTGCCTCTTCAAACGTCTGCACAGCTTTGGGAATTAGTTTAATGCAACTTCCTGCAGGCGTTGTGAACGTCACCAGTGGACCCATCTGCTGCTCGGGCAGTTCATGTAATTCTGCAACAACTTCCAGTCACTCCTGTTTCACACTGAGCCTGATGCTTGGACTCTTATTTTTTCCATTTTTGAGGATTTTCCATCTTTCAAGAATCTGAACTTTTTTCCATCTGTCATTTGTGCAAATTGATTTGGTGTTTTAACCACATGTGTATTTATGTTGTATTGACCTTAATTAATCGTTCATTCCACATTTGTGGATATTGTGTGGTTTATATGACTGAATCTGACTTGCTGAGAATCTACAAAGCATCACGGACCATATTCACAAAGCATCCTAAGGCTCAAAGTAGCTCTTAACCCCTTAACGCTCATTGTCGCATATATGCTACAATATTTGACTCAAATATGTAACATACCAAATTGACCAGTATTTGCAACATGCCATTATTATTATTATAACATTATAACAAAGTCATTACCAAAATACCAAAATTACTATTTATTTTTTGTGCAAAAGTGAAATTAGTAATCTCAACATTATTTACCATCTACTTAAAGGCAAAAACACACAAAACATTTTTTTAAATACAGCTATAGAAATTCAGGCGTTAAGGGGTTAATGATGTCATTCTCGTTCCAACGGTGGTTTCTCCGTAATTATTGTATGGCTTTGCCTTACAATATAAAGTGCCTTGGGGCAACTGTTTGTTGTGATTTGGTGCTATATAAATAAAATTGATTTGATTTGATTCTCCTCCCTCCTATGAACAGTTTTTCACCTTAGGAGCGCTTTTCAGGCCTGAGATGCTTTGTGAATATCTTTTATCTTACCAATGGAAAATTCTAATGGCTCCCGCACACAACACAATTGAGGCCGAAGGACTTGAATGGCAGTTGTGAAAAACCACAGCCGCCTCGTACAACAGTCGGCACAACCACTCAAGCACAGCACATGCACTCCACATTTGCATTACACTTGTGCTGGAAACCCAATCGAACGGCCTCAAGATGAGGTTGCACTGCCATCTGCCTGTGGTTGCAGCATTTATGCAGCATGTCGTACGCAGGTCGGACCATTCGGGTCGAGAGGTTGCATGAAATGATCGGCCACATCGCACCCTGGCTGAATGTGGTGAATAAGCTCGCCTTCACACCAGCGGCCGAATGGCTATTCGACCCGCACTCCACCAGAATTGAGGTGGCACCAGCAAACGTCCAACTGGGCACTTATAAACTGTGAGCCCATTTGCGCGTCCAGAAACAAATGGACACACAGATGGACTAAGAGCTACTTTTAGACTTAGGATGCTTTGTGAATACGGGCTCTGGTCTTTCAGAAGCTTGCAAAAGATGTCAAACCAAATTAGCATCATCTCTGCCTCGGAACTAATGTGCTTCTGCAGATGTGATCTGGAATTGCACAGAAATATCATACGAGGTCTATTAGAAAAGTATCTGACCTTATTTTTTTCAAAAACCATATGTATTTGAATCACGTGTGATTGCGTCAGCCAAGCTTGAACCTTCATGCGCATGCTTGAGTTTTTTCACGCCTGTTGGTTGCGTCATTCGCCTGTAAGCAGGCTTTGTGTGAGCACTGGTTCACCCTCTCGCCGTTTTTTTATTGCGAATAAATGTCTGAACGATTTGGAGCTTCGCTGCATCAATTTTTTTCCAGAAACTATGAAAGACCTCCATGTGGACACCGTTCAAAAAATTAATATGGCTTTCAGGGATGATTTTATGGGGATTAAACAGATTACGGAGTGTTACTGCCGCTTTAAGGATGGCCCACAACTCCTGAAACAACTAGTCACATAGTCACATATCTCAAAGCCGTCCTGTGAGACCAACACCGAGGTGGTTTTGTCCCGCGCCATGAGCGGCACGGTGGCGCCGTCCTCCGCTTTTCTTTCCATGAAAAAAACTCCTGTAACAGTGGAATGTGCTGAAAAATTGCTGATGTCCACGCCTTCTGCCTTTTTGTGAAAGTCAGACGAGGTCTCGGATCAACAAAGCCTCACGTTGGAAATGATCTGGTTGTTTCAGCGAGGTGTGAGCATGTTGATGGGCACTGGGAGCGCGGCGCGCTCTCAGGAGTTGTGGGCCGCCCTTAAAGTGGCAGTAACACTCCGTAATCTGTTTAATCCCCATAAAATCGTCCCTGAAAGCCATATTAATTTTCCGAATGGTGTCCACCTGGAGGTCTCTCACAGTTTCTGGAAAAAAAATTGATGCAGCAAATCTCCAAATCATTCAGACATTTATTCGCAATAAAAATCCGCAGAGGGGGGTGGACCACTACTCACTCAAAGCCTGCTCACAGGCGAATGACGCAACCGACAGGCGTGAAAAGACTCATGCATGCGCATGAAGGTTCAAGCTTGTCTGACGCAATCACGTGTGATTCAAATCCATATGGTTTTTGAAAAAAATAAAAAGGTCGGTTACTTTTCTAATAGATCTCGTATACTCATGGGATTGGAACCTTGTCACATAATCACGTGTCAGTCCTGACTGACTTTAAATATGACTAAATGTTTTGGGGATGACTGGGTATTAAACAAACAAATGTTTGGGATTTAATGAGTGAGAATGTTATTAATGAACTGTGTCATTGACAATGATGTACAAAATATTAAAATCACCTATATCTGTTGTCTTCTATGTTTCATTTATAATAAAATGGAAATTAACTAACAATAATCAGTAATTGAAACATTAAACATGATGTGTATCCCTCCATCTGGAACCAAATGTTTGCCAGAATAAAACCTGGGGGGTGGGGTTCAGGGAGGGGAGTCAATACGACCCAACACCAAGATATATTCAGCAGGACACCAAGGACATATTTAAGGATATAAATACATATTTAAATGTCAACAGAAACCTGTCTGTGATATTCATGTTTTTGGGTCTGTGGGCTTTGAGATCTAGACCTCCCTGGGAAGAGCTCATGGAGTCATGACATCAAATGTCATAGGTGTTTAGTGACGCTGATGTCTTTACAGGAGGACAAAGGTCAAAATCTTTGGGGACTGGGTGCTTCCTGTCTGGTTGTGAGACTTTGACACAAAGCAGTGACCAAAGGATGTCTTGGGTACCAGAGGCCTCATGGTACAAAGGCTGCGTACGCACAAAAACATGGCGTATGTCTGTCTCCACACAAATGTTCAGATGTGTCAAAAGTGAAACAACTGTGGAAATGTGTGGTGCATCACGCCGAAATCCTGGCTGGTGTTTGCACATTTCTGCAATTATTGTTTCACTGCAGACACATAGAGGTGATGGTGGGAACCATTAATAGTGTGAAAAAATGAAGTCGTCAGAGTGACGTGCACATCAGAAACTGATGACCAATTAAGACACCCATGTGTTTGCAGTTACAGTAGTGTTCAGAATAATAGGGGGGATGCCACAAGCAGTGTCCAAGAATGTTGATATACAGTAGTGTTCAGAATAATAGTAGTACTGTGTGACTAAAAAGATTAATCCAGGTTTTGAGTATATTTCTTATTGTTACATGGGAAACAAGGTACCAGTAGATTCAGTAGATTCTCACAAATCCAACAAGACCAAGCATTCATGATATGCACACTCTTAAGGCTATGAAATTGGGCTATTAGTAAAAAAAAAAGTAGAAAAGGGGGTGTTCACAATAATAGTAGCATCTGCTGTTGATGCTACAAACTCAAAACTATTATGTTCAAACTGCTTTTTTAGCAATCCTGTGAATCACTAAACTAGTATTTTTTTGTATAACCACAGTTTTTCATGATTTCTTCAACATCTGCGAGGCAATAATTTGTTCGTTTGGAACCAAGATTTTCCTCGGTTACTAGTGTGCTTGGGGTCATTGTCAGTCAGTGAGTTTGTCAATTGTCATTGACAGTCATTGACGACTTGTCAGTCAGCACTTTCTAATAATCAACATGTCAACACTTTATTTCCTTCAAACTGACAAACAAACAAATCAATGCCAAAACTTTGTTTTTTAAAACAAGTAGAGTTGGGTGGGGCCTGTCCTTTTTCTGTCAGAGTGTTATGGTTTTAAACCCCAGAAACTGAGTTGGACCTCAAAATGCAGTGTAGCCGAGACACACAAGAGGTAAGTGAAAAACAAAAGATTGTATTCTTCTCCAAATGAGGTGACAAACAGAGGCTCCAAAATCACAGCACCAAAAATAAGTGTCTTCAAAGACAAAAATTAAAAAACGTCCAAGTGACCAAAAACACAATTAGACAGAGTGCAAAAAGACCATAACATAAAACTACTGTCCAAAAGAGACAGCAAGGACACTTACAAACAGTTTGAGATGAGGTGACTGGCAAATGTGTCAAAGCACAACTGAGCTTCACAGAAAACAAACAGCCCACAACAAGAGAGCAAACAAATGTGATTAAATACATTTGGGTTGATTGAGCTCAGCTGTGAAGAATCAGGAAGAACCAAAGCATGTGAAGATCAGAGGAAACACAGACTGAGGTGCACTGAGGTCTAACAGGATGAGCACAGAGATGAGTCCACTGTCTGAGGCCATAAGAAGATCATTTGTAACCTTCACTAATGCTGTTTCTGTACTATGATGAATTCTAAAACCTGACTGAAACTCTTCAAATAGACCATTCCTCTGCAGATGATCAGTTAGCTGTTTTACAGCTACTCTTTCAAGAATTTTTGAGAGAAAAGGAAGGTTGGAGATTGGCCTATAATTAGCTAAGATAGCTGGGTCAAATGATGGCTTTTTAAGTAATGGTTTAATTACTGCCACCTTAAAGGGTCCCTGACACGCCATGACATTTTTACATATTCTTGAAGAATAAAAAAAGCTTTTCCCACATGTTGTCATTGTTTTTTTGTTTTTTTTTACCATAAAATTACACTGAACAAGTATTTAGATGTTTCGTTACCCATCTGAGAATTTGAATTTTCCACCTCTGAGTTGACCTACTTTTCGCTGGAATGGATGTGACGTCATGTGAGTAACTGTCTCGCAGTGCTGCTCTGTAGATTTAAGTGACATATCGATTGTTTTTGAAGAAGATGAGGAAGTTTCTGATGAAGATATTAACGGTGTAAATAATGAGCGTCTCCAAACTGTGTATGTTCCAGCAGAACGTAACAGAAAGAGGATGAAGCTCAGCTGTCAGCAGCAGCTTTGAGGAGGACGATATAAGCTGCTGAATGTTTGATGACTCACCACTTTCTTATAAATGATCATTTATTCCTGGCACGGTGTGTTTGTGTATGAAAAAATATTTGAGCAGCACAGCGTGCTTAAATTCAGGAGTTTGTTCTAAAATCACTTTTTCTAAAATCACTGAAAATAAAGTACATTCTGTATATATTTAATCATGCCACTCGTGACCGAGTCTCGCTGTTGCAGGGAAATTTCTGCAGTCTTGGCGGAGATGCAACATGGTGGTGAAAATCCTCAATGTGTCACACAGCTAGCGAGTTTCTCGATTGTGTGTTTGGATGCAGATGTCCTTAGAGTGGCACACTATGCCAACATGATGGTCCACAGTACGAGTCAGCACATGAAATAGTTAGAAAGTTTCATTTACATGGTTTATAGTAAAAAGTTAAAAATATTCAAATATAAAAAGAATGAACTGTTGTTTTGAACATCAATCCATGCTATTTTTTTGTTGCAGAAAGTATCATCATATCGCATATCGGCAATTTGTGTGGTTGTGCTGGGGACACTTGGGAAGGCACAGAAGGTTGCCACTACCAGCTTTTGTTGTATTCAAAATAAGGAGCACTTTTCCATCACCATCGTCCGACTACACTGGCTTCCAGTTTCCTCCTTTGGAGTGAGGGGTCGGGCTCAGCGGTGGTACCTGGTCCACTTGGCAGCATCAGCCTCAGCTTTGTCCGTTCACGTTGGCTGCTCAGTGGAGGAGGATCATTGGTAGGGATTTCTGCTCGGTTTGATGTTTTGTAGATCTAAAGAACCTCTTTTGCTGTGTTGCTCATACAGACTGAATAAAATGTTTTTTAACAAATTGGAAAACACTTCTCATTTGAATGAAACAATGTGAAACTGATGTGAAATTGTATTTTTATTCATTTTATCATGCTATATAAAAATATACAAATAACAATCTGTTTTTTTTTTTTTTTCATTGTCCACATATCACATGTTGGATCTGTGGCAAACTTTCTCAATCCTCCTCTTTTCCACTAAGGAAAGTATATTCTGAACCGTGGTCTCTCTTGCTTTGTCTGCTTTTGTTGTCTCCCTGCATTTTCATTCAAATGAAGGGTTGCCACCAAAGTCCTAAAACAGAAGTTAAAACAAAATCAATAAAAACATTGCTTATATACATTAAAAATGCTGTTTGAAAGTTAGGGTGTTACTGAGATAACATAGACAACTTACCAGCAAAGCTGACTCTGATATGAGAAGAGACTCGATCACAAGTGGAATCAGCTGACTGTGTTCACATGAGCACCTAAAGAAAAGAAAAAAAAAACAGAACATTGACATTTTTATGTTTTCCAAATATACATATGCATGTAAACTGAATAGCCTGTTTTTTTGTTCAGACGTCTTCAAAGTAGATTCGATGTGATACAATTTATGATTACAGATGTTCTGTATGTGTATTTTAGACAGGAAAGTCTCCATTTAGCATAAACATTTTTCTACAATATTATGCCTGATAAAATTTGACAACAGACATAGAAGTAAATTTCTCTTTTATTTAGTAATCTTTTTTTCCCCCATCCCATGTGGGTCTACAGCTTTTCAGATAAAGATTTGCAATCATTTGCTTTGAATAAAAAGTGAAGAATTAGCAATCACAAGAAACTGACTTAAAAATGATTAAATATATACAGAATGTACTTTATTTTCAGTGATTTTAGAACAAACTCCTGAATTTAAGCACGCTGTGCTGCTCAAATATTTTTTCATACACAAACACACCGTGCCAGGAATAAATGATCATTTATAAGAAAGTGGTGAGTCATCAAACATTCAGCAGCTGAGCTTCATCCTCTTTGTTACGTTCTGCTGGAACATACACAGTTTGGAGACGCTCATTATTTACACCGTTAATATCTTCATCAGAAACTGTTGGAGTTATTCTGTAGATACACTGTTTTATTTTATCATGCATGTTTTGTGTTCTCTGCTCTGGTAGAATGTAGTTCTCTCTGCTCTGATAAAGTGTATTGTACTGATGTGATGGGTGAAGGTTACTTAAGATATGTGACATGACGTGCTTCTGCAAGTTGTGGTATCTCTGTGTGCACGCTAAGCTCTTTTTCAGGACATGTGAAGATGACCCAGGCAGAATGCAGCCATAAGCGGAGCAGTGAGATAAAGAATAGAGAATTGAATGTTCCAACCACAGTGTGATTATGATACATTAGTCCTTGTGTCAGAAGAAGTGTGATTAATCGTTAGATGTCTTAAACACATCTTAATCGAGCCCAAGATTAAAAAGGTTCTGAAAGTCCTGAATGTATTGTGCAATCAGCGGTTCTGCGGCAACAGCTCACGCGCTATCACTCCTCCCCTTAGGAGCTGTACCGCCCATGTATGTAGGGAAGTCCTAAATAAAAGAGCAGGAGCGCAGGCCAGACTTTAGTGTAGCTTTGGTGTACAGCCTGACTTGCACTCCTCGCGAGCTAAAATTGACTTTCTGTCTCACTGGTGTTTCTTGACTCTGTTTGTCTTATCAAGGTTTTAAGAATGTTTGGAGGCAGAAAATACCCAACATTGACTCGGGGCTCGTCCGGGATCTCAACAATACCGGAGGTGTCCAGCGGAGGTCGTCAAGTCCAGACGTAAATCCTTGGCCAAGGTCCGATCGATTGATCGTGTCTGCAATTGTCGACCGCCGTTGGCATCGTCTGGTCGACGAGATTTTCCCGAAGAAGACAGACAGGAAGTCGAGTCAGTGAGTAAAATTTCTTTGTGACAGTACTGAATGAGTGGTGATCAGATCACATAAACAGTTAAATTCGCAAGCGATGATACAGAATCGTCTGTTAATGAAACACAGTTAAACTCTGTAAGGAGGTCGGACTCCTCTACGATGGCGAGGAACGCACGTAGTTAAATTCCGAAGGAGGGTGCGGACTCCTCTGTTTATATACGTGTACCGGTAGGGGATAAATGTGATCACATAAACAGTTAAACTCCGTAAACGATGGCGTGGAATCGTCTGTTAATGTAAAAGCAGTTAAACTCCGCGAGGAGGGCGGACTCCTCTACGGTTAGCGAAGGACGCACGTAGTTAAATTCCGGAAGGAGGGTACGGACTCCTCTGTTTTAATACGTAAAGGAAATACCGGTTAGAAATAAGTGCACAGTGAAAAGGCAGTTAAACGTCGCACGGATGGTGGACTCCCCTAATGCAGGACATTAGTTAAATTCCACGGGAGGGCGAGCTCCCCTGGCCTAAGAATACGCGTACGGTTATTAAAAGTGTTTCTATGTATTTGTGTAAATAAAATAACTGTGTGTGAGTGTAATAAAGGTGACTGAGTGAGAGTGTGGAGTCACTTCGACTCCCCTCTATGAAAATCTCACAGGAAAGTAAGTAGTAAGTTTTGAGAAGAAGCAAAGGCAAGGCCTTCCCGTGCCCTCCGGGGTGGCGAAAGGGAACACACTTCTCAGAATAGTTGATTACTACCCTGTGATTGTAACAACACCAGTGGATTAGGACCCTGTAGGGGCAAAACCATCACTGGTCTAAAACGTTCTGAAAACACAAAATGGGTAAATCTAACAGTAAAAATGAGAGACCTAAGTCCCGGGACGATCTAAAAACAAAAAATTGGATATACATGAATAAAATTGATCCAAATTCAACAAAACACTTAGATAAGTGGATAAAAGATCATGGATTTGATGGACGCCTGCAGAAAGAGTCATTAACTAAACTAAAGAACAGTATTGAGAAAAAGTGTGGAACAAGTAAAAAAAAAAAAAGAAGGTCAAGGTGAAATTGTAGCATGGGAAAGAGAAGTTGAGAAACGAAAGAAGGGCCTTAGAGAAGCAAAGGAAAGACAGAAAGAAACAGTAAATGATAAGAAGGAGCAGGGGAACGTGATGTTTCACAGACAAGAAGATAATGAGACAGGGCCTG
Source organism: Thalassophryne amazonica (assembly GCF_902500255.1). Taxonomy (NCBI): domain Eukaryota; kingdom Metazoa; phylum Chordata; class Actinopteri; order Batrachoidiformes; family Batrachoididae; genus Thalassophryne; species Thalassophryne amazonica. The sequence goes on from NC_047112.1 coordinate 9,779,593, forward strand.
CGGCTCCAAAAGTAGAAATGGTAGTAAAATTGGATACTACAAAACACAGTCAGCCAGAAGCTGAAATAAAGGAGAATAAACTCTATCCAGATTTACCACAGGGACAACCCCCATCATATGTAGACCCTACACAACACGTCATGAGAACACGATCCAAAACACCAAAAGATGAAGAAAAACAACCTGGACCATCAGCCCCACCGGCTGATCAGGAACCAGGTGGATCAGGAGTCTATCCAATGATTCATGTGGCAAATCCACATACGTCAGGACCAAGAACCATTCTTGTGTACCGAACTTGGACACAAGCAGACGTTAAGGCAGCTGTGGAAGGTGTAACTCCCCCACGAGAAGATGTAGCCCAGTACATTATTGACGTAACCGCTTTGGTTAAATCCTACAATCTTAGAGGGGATGAAGTTCAACAAGTCATAATGGCAACTGTGACAAAGGATTGGGCTGATGTAACAGGAGATTGGGATCCTGCAGAGGCAGACCACACTCCATTAGCCCATGATAGTCAGGAATTGGAAGATCGATTGGCCGCACTATTGCTGAGAATTAAGCAGAAATACCAGCAGAAGTCAAATTACACAGAAATAAATCGCACAAAACAGAAAGATGATGAACCATTCGAAGACTATCGACATCAAATGGAAAAAGTTTTTAAAGTGCACAGTGGTCTTCTACCACTGAAAAATGATAGCGTGTATGAACAATTGAAAAATGCACTCCATGCCAACTCCAGATCAGATATCCGAGCATGGGTAGACAAACACATGATAACGTTCCCAACAGCTGGGTTACAAGAGTATGTAGACCACGCCATATACGCAGAAAGAAATCTGAAAACAAAAAAGGCAGCCCGCTACTGTATATACAAATTTGGCCCAGGCCTGGCAGTGCTCTTTGGATCTGTCGGAATTGAGACAAACTGAACAATTATTGGAGGAAGGTCTGATGACCTGTGAAAACACAGAACATGTAGTAATGATGTCACCTAAAGATCTACACATAACTATACTATTCACTCCACGAAAGGATGAAAGGTATGGAGCAGGATTTCTGAAAATTCCATCAGAATTACAGACAGTAGCACACCTATACACAGACAGAAAAACCACCTCTGTGTGTAGTGTAGTGCTGACCCAAAGTGCAGACAAATGGTACAGAGGAAAACCTGAGGCTGTGCCGCATATTTCACTGATAAGGGCAGACACTCAGTCCTGGAAGGACCTTGGAGGAATTGTTAAGATAGCTGAGGAAGCAACTGATTGGCATGAAGCAGATGCAATGTCTGTGTGGGATTTCAGTCCATCCACAGGCTTGTATCGGAAATACAAGTTTGTAAGTGCTTGAACGACACCGGTGATACATGAAGTAGATCTGGATGATTGAAATTTAACAACATCTGTGTTGTTGACACAGGAAGATGAGACTTTATTGGCCAAACTGCCTCCTCATCTCTGGGTGAAAGCACCCACAGATGTAGGACTGTTGAAAAATATTCCGCCAGTCAAAATTAAGCCACGATCTGATTGGAGACCACGGATCAAACAATATCCATTAAAACCTGAAGCAGAAAAAGGAAATGATGACTTTTCTAGGTATCTGTAATTATTGCAGAGCCTGGATTCCATGTTATGCAGAGATGGTGCAGAAATTGCAGGATTTAATACTCTATACCAATGGCTATGACAAAATACAGCGGAATAAAGAAGCTGAAGAACAGTTTACAGCTCTTAAACAAGAACTTGTGAGTTCCACAGTATTATCTCTGCCCAATTATGCCAAGCCATTCACTCTCATGGTGGACACAAAACGGGGATTCATGTGTGCAGTCTTGCTACAACAACATGGTAATAAAAATAAACCAGTTGGCTATTATTCCAAACGTTTGGATACATTCTTATCGCCTGCCAGACAGACAATGAACCATTAATAGATTCTGACCTTTTATTGGATATGCAAAAACAGGCACAAGCGCAGGAACGACATTTGTGGTTGAAAAATGGGGCAACCCCAAACCCCAAAGGACTTTATTGTATACATAACAAACCCATCCTACCCAAAAGCTTATTCAAAGCAGCTGCAATTGCGACACATGGGTGTGTCGACAGGGGGGATGGTATATATGGTAGACCAATACTTTACTACCTATGGATTTAATTTATACTCAAAAAATTTTTGTAAAGCCTGTGTTACCTGATTGAAACACAACCTGCAGGGAAGTATAAGACCCCGGAGAGGGCAATTCCCAAAACCACAGTATCCTTTTCAAATTGTTCATATGGACTTTATTGAACTAAATCGATGTGGACCTTATCAATACTGTCTAGTATTAATTGATGCCTTTTCAAAATGGGTAGAAATTGTTCCATCACAAAAAGCAGATGCTTTAACAGTAGCAAAAGCACTGTGTAAGACAATTATTCCGTATTATGGAATACCAGAGACATTGTACAGTGATAATGGAACACATTTTGTAAATGAAGTTGTACAAAGAGTAGCAGAACACATGAAAATTAAGTTAAAACATCATTGTGCTTACCACCCACACAGTGCAGGATTAGTGGAAAGGACAAAGGGCACAATAAAAATAAGATTAAGGAAATGTATAGAAGAGACAAAACGAACCTGGATTGAATGTTTGGACCTAGTAAAATTGTATATGAGAATAACACCAACACCATCAGGGTTAACACCATTTGAGATACTTTATGGACGACCATATCGTCTACCAATTTTGACATGGATACTAAAACAGCAGATGAGGAACAAACATTAGCAAATTTTATGAAAAAGACATTAACACAGAAAGAGATAACTTAAACACATTTACTGCCGAATAATTTTGATCTTCCACAGGACGGCCTTCCAGTAGTCTAGCCAGGAGACTGGGTGTTCATCAGAGTGATTAAGAGGAAGAACTGGTCCAGTCCTCGTTGGGAAGGTCCATACCAAGTGCTGTTAACAACACCAACTGCAGTAAAGATAGCGGAGAGATCAACGTGGATACATCACTGTAAGATACAGCGTGTGTTGGCTGCCTCCACAGTGTAAGGGGAAGTCTGGCTACAAAGGGAGTCTATTTAATTAGCAATAGATTGTCTCAATGCCAGTGAAGCAGGGAGATCCTTGCACTATTAGGTGAGGTTGGTTAACAACACTGTATCCTAGCAATCATGACTGAACTACAGCAGACCCCGGAGCGGCGTGCTCAGCGCCGCCGCTGCCGGACTGTTGGTAGGGCAGCCGGTTGCGTTGTGATCTTAGTGTGTTTCGTGCTCCTCGGATTCCTGGCCTGGTGGTTGACCCAAGAATTGCAGCTCACTGTGGACCGAGCCAGAGAACAACGCAAGCAACGTCAGAAGAGGTTTATTCATAATGTGAATGAGACAGATGGACACCCTCATATATACCATACTAATATGTGGTACAGATATGTTCATTTATTGGCTATGGAATTACGTTACTAATTGTTATGTTTATTCGCAAATACCTATATCCTCAACACACCCAGCTCTGACGGCTAAACCGTACCCTGCTAGGGTGACAGAATGTCTTATCATACGGATGCATAATCAAACTGTATTTCGGGGGCAGCAGTTCTCAGCAAATCTGATAAGATGTAACACCACTTGCCTCAGTGCAACCACTTATATGATAGGGATTTCAACAGAGGACGTACAAGCGTGCCCAAGTGCTGCTCCATTGACTAGACTGAAGGGAAACGCAAAAATATCATTAATAAATTGTCATCACAACGGCCATTCCCGATTTGCTTTTAGGGGACAGGGAATAAAACTGTAGGTAAAATTAAGAAACGTCTGTGTACCCAAACGTATGTTTTATCAAATAATTTAAGCCTAACCAAAACATAATATGTGGATGGTACTTATCTTCATCACATTGGATGGGGATGTAATTATACAGGCTCCTGTCCATGGGGAACGGATGAATCATGTGCTTATGTTAGTAAGTTTTTGCTACCATCTGTAAATGGTACTCCGGTGTATGATGACATCTATTGGCTTTGTGGTTCCAGACTGTACATGAGTCTCCCACCAAATTGGGGTGGTGTGTGTGCACCTACCCAGGTGACTGACCATACATAGGTGGTAGTGCCAAGGACCTCCACAGAGAAGAATGGCAGCACCAGACGGAGGAGATTGATATACCCAGATGTGTTACCACATGATCACATGTGGGGCTCAGATGTACCAAAGGACCAAAAATTGTGGTCTGTAGGAGATAAAATAGCACATTCATTGTTCCCCTGGATAGGAGTGGGAAAAAATTCATTAATGATTGAAACTCTGAATTATCGATTGGGTCTGTTCATGAATGTAACTGAAAAAAATAGTAGCAGCTCAAAACACTGAAATAGATGCTTTACGTACCATGGTGATGCAAAATCGCATGGTTTTAGACTTGCTTACTGGTTCACAGGGAGGAGTTTGTGTTCTGCTGAACACAACATGCTGTACTTTCATCCCAGACTCCATTCATTCAGTGGATATGCAGGACGCATTGGAAGAGCTGAATAAACCTCGTGATGCAATGCATAAAGACACCCTAGCCGTGAACCGGTGGAATCCCTGGTCCTGGTTGACTTCAGGACCATGTTGGCAGTTACTATTGAAAATGGTGACACCAGTTATTATAGTCCTAATTCTGATTGGACTTTGCATGTGTTGTGTGATCCCTTATATCAAAACAATGGTTGGCAAAATGGTGTCAAATACATTTGTACAGTGTAATCTGGCCTTCCAACAAACTATGCCAAAATATCAAGCATTGAAACAGTCAGACCTTAGTGGAGAAAACTATAATGACTGTACTGAGAATTATGATGATATTGAAAAGCTCACAACTCCAGTTCAAGCTTGAACTGTTGACGTGATGAGTTAACACACTCTTAGCCTATGAAGCTTTAGCTGAAAATGTAATAAAGACAAGTGGTGTAGTCGAATAATACAGATAAACGGTTCATTTATACCAGTCAGCCGAAGTGACGTGTGGTGGTGGTGTGGAGATAATAGAATTTTTGACAGATTGCCTAGGAATGTGTCAGGCTACTGTGCTTTAGTGTCCCTACTCCTCCCAGTAAAAGCCATTCCCATTTTAGCCAAGGACTTGTTGACGCACCTAAAGTCTGTGGTGCCTGAAAATTGCAGCTGAAAATCTGAATAAGAAGTGGTTGCTTAGTAACAATTGTTTACTTTTAGGTGAAGATGTAATACCGTTGGAATGCATGATAAACAGAGGGGAATGTTGGAGTTATTCTGTAGATACACTGTTTTATTTTATCATGCATGTTTTGTGTTCTCTGCTCTGGTAGAATGTAGTTCTCTCTGCTCTGATAAAGTGTATTGTACTGATGTGATGGGTGAAGGTTACTTAAGATATGTGACATGACGTGCTTCTGCAAGTTGTGGTATCTCTGTGTGCACGCTAAGCTCTTTTTCAGGACATGTGAAGATGACCCAGGCAGAATGCAGCCATAAGCGGAGCAGTGAGATAAAGAATAGAGAATTGAATGTTCCAACCACAGTGTGATTATGATACATTAGTCCTTGTGTCAGAAGAAGTGTGATTAATCGTTAGATGTCTTAAACACATCTTAATCGAGCCCAAGATTAAAAAGGTTCTGAAAGTCCTGAATGTATTGTGCAATCAGCGGTTCTGCGGCAACAGCTCACGCGCTATCACTCCTCCCCTTAGGAGCTGTACCGCCCATGTATGTAGGGAAGTCCTAAATAAAAGAGCAGGAGCGCAGGCCAGACTTTAGTGTAGCTTTGGTGTACAGCCTGACTTGCACTCCTCGTGAGCTAAAATTGACTTTCTGTCTCACTGGTGTTTCTTGACTCTGTTTGTCTTATCAAGGTTTTAAGAATGTTTGGAGGCAGAAAATACCCAACAGAAACTTCCTCATCTTCTTCAAAAACAATCAATATATCACTTAAATCTTCGCTATAATCACGCACTATCCGTGTCTGTCGTATTGGTAAACAGAGCAGCACTGCGAGACAGTTACTCACATGATGTCACATCCATTCCAGCAAAAAGTAGGTCAACTCAGAAGCGGAAAATTCAAATTCTCAGATGGGTAACGAAACATCTAAATACTTGTTCAGTGTAATTTTATGGTAAAAAAAAAACAAAGACAACATGAGGGAAAAGCTTTTTTTTATTCTTCAAGAATATGTAAAAACATCATGGCGTGTCAGGGACCCTTTAAAGTTAAAGGAATACTCTTGACTCTTTGTCAGCCTGGCTACAGTGCTGAAAAGAAACCTGGGGTTGTTCTTATTTTCTTCAGTTAGTCAAATCAAATCAAATCAATATTATTTATATAGCGCCAAATCACAACAAACGGTTGCCCCAAGGCGCTTTATATTGTAAGGCAAAGCCATACAATAATTATGGAAAAACCCCAGCGGTCAAAAACGACTCCCTGTGAGCAAGCACTTGGCGACAGTGGGAAGGAAAAACTCCCTTTTAACAGGAAGAAACCTCCAGCAGAACCAGGCTCAGGGAGGGGCAGTCTTCTGCTGGGACTGGTTTGGGCTGAGGGAGAGAATCAGGAAAAAGACATGCTGTGGAAGACAGCAGAGCTCAATCACTAATGATTAAATGCAGAGTGGTGCAAAGAAAGAAACACTCAGTGCATCATGGGAACCCCCCAGCAGTCTAAGTTTATAGCAGCATAACTAAGGGATGGTTCAGGGTCACCTGATCCAGCCCTAACTATAAGCTTTAGCAAAAAGGAAAGTTTTAAGACTAATCTTAAAAGTAGAGAGGGTGTCTGTCTCCCTGATCTGAATTGGGAGCTGGTTCAGTTCAAAGTATCCAATCTTTTTATTTTTTGCAAATCCATATGGATTAGTGATGAGTAGTAAGATGTCCTAGCTTTACGGAGGGCTTTTTTTTTTATAGAGCAACAGACTCTTTTTCCAGGCTAAATGAAGATCTTCTAAATTAGTGAGACGCCATTTCCTCTCCAGCTTACGGGTTATCTGCTTTAAGATGCGAGTTTGTGGGTTATACCACGGAGTCAGGCACTTCTGATTTAAGGCTCTCTTTTTCAGAGGAGCTACAGCATCCAAAGTTGTGCTCAATGAGGATATAAAGCTATTGACGAGATAATCTATCTCACTCACAGAGTTTAGGTAGCTACTCAACACTGTGTTGGTATATGGCATTGAAGAACATAAAGAAGGAATCATATCCTTAAACCTACTTACAGCGCTTTCAGAAAGACTTCTACTGTAATGAAACTTATTCCCCACTGCTGGGTAGTCCATTAAAGTAAATGTAAATGTTATTAAGAAATGATCAGACAAAAAGGTGTTTTCAGGGAATACTGTTAAGTCTTCAGTTTCTATGCCATATGTCAGAACAAGATCTAAAGTGTGGCTAAGGTGGTGGGTGGGCTCATTTACATTTTGAGTGAAGCCAACTGAGTCTAATAATAGATTAAATGTGCCTTGGGGCAACTGTTTGTTGTGATTTGGCGCTATATAAATAAAATTGATTTGATTTGATTTTGATTTAAATGCAGTGTTCAGGCTGTCATTCTCAGCATCTATGTGGATGTTAAAATCACCCACTATAATTATCTTATCTGAGCTAAGCACTAAGTCAGACAAAAGGTCAGAAAAATCACAAATAAACTCACAGTAACGACCAGGTGGATGACAGATAATAACAAATAAAACTGGTTTTTGAGACTTCCAATTTGGATGGACAAGACTAAGAGTCAAGCTTTCAAATGAATTAAAGCTCTGTCTGAGTCTTTGATTAATTAATAAGCTGGAGTGGAAGATTGCTGCTAATCCTCCTCCTTGACCTGTGCTTCGAACATTTTGACAGTTAGTGTGACTCGGGGGTGTTGACTCATTTAAACTAACATATTCATCCTGCTGTAACCAGGTTTCTGTAAGGCAGAATAAATCAATATGTTGATCAATTATTATATCATTTACTAACAGAGACTTAGAAGAGAGAAACCTAATGTTTAATAGACCACATTTAACTGTTTTAGTCTGTGGTGCAGTTGAAGGTGCTATACGAGGTCTGTCAGAAAAGTATCTGACCTTTTTATTTTTTTCAAAAACCATATGGATTTGAATCACGTGTGATTGCATCAGCCAAGCTTGAACCTTCGTGCGCATGCGTGAGTTTTTTCACGCCTGTCGGTTGCGTCATTCGCCTGTGAGCAGGCTTTGTGTGAGCACTGGTCCACCCCTCTCATCGGATTTTTATTGCAAATAAAATGTCTGAACGATTTGGAGCTTTGCTACATCAAATTTTTCCAGACACTGTGAGAGACCTCCATGTGGACACCATTCGGAAAATTCAGATGGCTTTCAGGGAATATTTTATGGGGATTACACAGATTAAGGAGTGCTCCAGCCGGTTTAAAGACCGCCCACGGCTGCTGAGAGCGCGGCACACTCCGAGCGCCGATCGACAGGCTGAAACCCTGCTGAAACAACCAGATCATTTCCAACGTGAAGGCTTTGTTGATCCGGGATGTTGTCTGACTTCCACAAAAATGGTAGAAGACGTGGACATCAGTACTTTTACGGCACATTCCACTGTTACAGGAGTTTTTTTTCATGGAAAGAGAAGTGGAGGGATGCACCACAGAGCCGCTTATGGCGCGGGACAAAACCATCTCCATGTTGCTCTCACAGGACAGCTTTCAGATGGCTTTCGGTGGCTTTTCAGTCGTGTGACTATCCGAGAAATTGTACATGAGCTGGACATGCCACAACATGTCCTGTGAGGCTTCATTACGGCGTTGCTTTGCGCCATGTGGCTCCGTCCCGATGCGTGGAATTCCTCCGCTCCTCTTTCCATGATAAAAACTCCTGTAACAGTGGAATGTACTGTTCATTTCCAAAGGGACGTCGTCTGACTACCACAGAAATTGCAGAAGGCGTGGACATTAGCACTTTTTTGGCACATTGAGACACGGCACGTGTGGACAACTCCTCCTAAACGCCAGTGGGACAGGGCCCTAAACAAGATTTAAGCTCTCAGACATTTCTCAAGGCAGCAAGAGGACATTTTTACCATGTGAAATGCTCAATGGTTCATTTAGAAAGTAAAATCACATAAACATACAATGCATCTGAATAATCAGAATAGAGACACTATAATTGGTAACATATATTTACAATTTCTAATAATTCCACACCCACATTTGTCATAAAACTTTGCAGGGTCTCTAATCACCTGCTCCATGGCCTGCTGTAAAATCCTAATGTTACCCTCCCTGTAGAGCTCTATCTATGTTCACAGACAAGATGGCGGTGACTTCCCCAGTAGGGTGGAGGCCATCCGGCATCAGCAATCCACCGCGGCCCCAGAATGATGGTCAGTTATCAATAAAACAGAAGCCTTGCTGTCTACAAAATTGCACCGCCTCATCATTACCCCGGGAGAGGACCAGACAGTATTAATCGTTGCAACTTAATTTAATTTCAGTGTTGAGTTTATGATCAAATATTTGTTAATTTATTTAAATTTATTGATACATTATAACACCAATTCATCCATCCATCCTTCCATTTTCTTCACCTGCCTATTCCAATTAAGGGTCATGGGGGCTGGATCCCATCGCAGCTGTCCACCAAATCATGACAAATCATAAAATGACTTTTAAGTCATTTAAGTTCTGACACACAAATCTTTGTCACATTGTTTGTAACACCACATTTTCACTGAGTCCACGGATGATCTGTGACAGAAAAATGGCCTCATGTCTAGAAGAATGTGCTGATGAAACACATAACCACCAAGCTATGGAGCCGTGATGGTAACTGGGTGGCAATCACCGAGGTGCAAAACTGGTCTCCCCCTTCTCAAAATGAGCCATCTCTCTGCCACAGCCACCTGAAAGATGAATGATCTCTTGACCTTGGCACTAGAGGTCATCATCACTGAGGTTGATCCCTCACACATTAAACTGGTTAAACTGTGTAAGATAGGTGCGTACCACTTGCACAGGTGTGTAGCACTTGTGCAGGGGACAGGCGTACCACTTCCGTAGAAGGTGACAGGTTGCCAGTGGAGGTTTTTGGTCCTCCACATACAAATGCTATGGGTCAAGTGAAAAATCAAGAACGCATACAAACCTGACCACAGACTGTGTGGGTCTGAAAGATTTAAAAGAGTCTGACATGGCGGCGGCAGAACAGAGTAATGGGGGAATCTGCTGCTATGTGTTCTGTTGAGCTTTGCCTGTTGGTACTATATTCTCTTTGCTGTAATGCAGCACAGACCCACAGTGGGCCTTTTCACTCTTTCAGCACCTTGGACAGCAGCACAGCCTCAAGGACCATTTCAAATGATGTGTCATGACCACACAAGCTATTTTATTGTAATATTGAATGATTTTTATAAATAAAGCCATGATGAAAATGTAGGCAGAGTGCAGGATCACAGCTGACAGCACCTAATGGGTGTGGCCAAACCACTGCAGTGTTTGATGGTGTTGAACCTTCACAGGCAGATGATAGAAGCTGAGGAGAGGCACTGATATTGGCTGTGCTAATCCAGGAACACCGATGTCAGAACGTGAGGCGGCAGTGGTGGACCTCCCTTTATGTGCACTCCTGTGTTGCGTCACACGCTAGTCAGGAATGACTGGCACGTGCCAACTGTCTGTGGCACAGGGGAGGCCTGTACTCCTGGCTTACAGAGGTGGTAATATGCACGTCACACGCACTCCACAAGCACTGAATACGCACTGATCACGTGCATCAGACATACACTTGGCATGAGCTGATGGCACAATATATAGCTTGCATTGACAAGTACTACGCCTGTACTCTTTCACAAACTTTCCCCCAGATTCCTGCGACATGTGCATGTTGAACATACATGCGGCACGTTGTGAGTGAGCCTCCAGAAGAGACAGCTGCTACAATATTACTACTACTCTGTTTTTATTGACATTTCACACAATGTCCCAACTTCATTGGAGTTGGGTTTTTTATATATATATATATATATATATATATATATAGTAGTGTTCAGAATAATAGTACGTAGTGCTATGTGACAAAAAAGAGGTTTTGAGTATTTTTCTTATTGTTACATGGGAAACAAGGTACCAGTAGATTCATTAGATTCTCACAAATCCAACAAGACCAAGCATTCATGATATGCACACTCTTAACGCTATGAAATTCTGGAGAAACTTGTTTATAACTTGTTTATAACAGATTAAATAATAATTTGCTTAAGAATTCAATTTTATACAATTATCAATATGGATTTTGAAAAATTCATTCAACATATATGGCCCTGATTGAACTGATGGATAGAATTCATGCAGATTTAGACAACAGTGAATTTGGAATTGGTGTGTTTTTAGACCTTTTGAAAGCATTTGATACAGTAAATCATGAAATTTTGCTTTCTAAGTTACATAAATTTGGATTTAAAGCAACTGTCCATAAATGGCTTAGTAATTATTTATTAGAGAGAAAACAGTATGTTCTTCTGAAATTGGTATCTGAAATTAATTCTATAGACTATGGAGTTCCTCAAGGTTCGATTTTGGGGCCGCTGTTATTCATAATATATATATATCAATGATTTTGCATCTGTCTCTACTGCAACATTTCCTTTGTTGTTTGCCAATGATATTAACCTTTTATTTCCAGCAAAGATATAGATGGTTTGGTTAAAAGTTTAAATAATGATCTCTTGAATTATTCAGTGTGGTTCAAAGCTAATAAATTTTCGTTAAATATAAAGTCTAATTTTATGTTATTTGCTGGCAATAAAATGTAATCATGATCTAATTAAAATTTACATAGACAACAAAGAAATATCAAGGGTCTCTTCTACATATTTTTTGGGTGTATGGATGGACGATAAATTGTGTTGGAAAGAACATATTGAACATGTTTGTAAAAAAATAACTAAGTCAATAGGAATCATATGCAAACTAAGATATTTTGTACATCACAAATTCTTTTAAAATTACATTACAGTTTAGTTTATCCGTATTTAACTTATTGCAATATTGTATGGGGAAGCACCTTTGTAAATTATATAAATAAAATTTTTCATTTACAGAAAAAATTTGTTCGAATAGCTACCTTTTCCAAACCCAGCGCTCCTAGTGCACCTTTGTTTTTTAAATTGCAGCTCTTAAATATCTATCATATAAATATTTTACTGACCTGTGTATTTGTTTTCAGAGCTCTTCATGATAATAGTTGGTCTTTTTTTTATTAAATATTATTTTGTGCATAACCATCAAATTCATAATTATCCCACAAGGCAGGCCTCATATTTGAACTTATTTTTGCATAGAACGACTCGTTATCAGCATCATATTAGATATCATGGTGTTAAACTCTGGAATAATACTGTACATTTTCTAAATCCACCCATCACCTTATACAGATATTAAAGTGGATTAAAAGCAGAGCTCCTGTATGAGTACTTAAGTACTGGTTTTAACTGATTCAAAAATCTTATACTTTACGAACTGATTTAATTCTTTTGTTTATTGTTGTGATTTTTTTTTTTTGGGGGGGGGGGGGGGGGGTTCTGATAAGCCTATTTGGCTTGTAACTCCCCCTGCACAGTATATTCATAATGAGCTTCTTTTTCTTCATTACAATCTTATGTTTATATATGTATATATATATATATATATATATATACATACATGTACATTTTTTTATTCTCATTCTATTGTGATTTTCATTTGTGCTAAATAAATGAAATGAAATGAAATGAGCTTTTCAAATTAAGAGCAATTTTACAGAAAAAGTGACTTTCCTTTTTCATTATTTTTTTCTCTCAATGCTCTTAAAAGTTTTACTTTTTAAATTCACAAAGATTTTGAATCTGGTCCAAACAAACATTTTAAAAGTTATGAAGAACCATTTTGAACAAATACCTTCCACCTCTGGGTCTCTACAAGCTGGCAATGTAGTTGATTCCAAACCTGACTGCAGCAGCTAAAGCCGGTAAAACCAGCCAACACAAGCCCTGGGATCACCCGGGGACACCTCTGAGTGAACCCCTCTGACCCAGGTGAGCTCACGCTGCCCGAGCAGAAATATCGACGACGGATGGACGGATCCAGCCCTCTAACAGCAGCTAATCGACCCAGCCCAGGCTCCATGACGGGTGTTTGTTGCCAATGGATACAGATCGTTTTTCTTTAAAACATTCATGTAATATTTTTCTTCATAATTGGCTTCAAAATTCCTCACTAAATTCCAATCAGATTTAGTTACTTAAAGTTTAAGCTTTCTATTCCTTCCAATGTCTCATGAGCAAGTAAGAAAACTGTTTCCATAAATGAACGTAATTTCCATCACTGTCTATAAAATGCCAGTCAAATGTTCATTTCTTGTATAAATTGTAAATAAATTGTAAATATTTTCTACTGTGGTTTATTTTGTGTACAGAAGGAAAGTCTTGGTCAACCGTATCGTGAGAATTCATGACTTTCAGATCAGAGATTGATTAAATTAAATCGAGACAGATTAATGCATTTGAGACTGATAACTTAATCTTTAAATGAGAGTACCTATGCTCTTAACAATAAATAGGTGGTGCCCCAGTTTATTGATTAAATAATATGTATTAAATCTTAAATTCATCATTTTGGTGACCCGTTACATTGGGCCTAGTCCAATCTAATTCAATTTGGGAGTTTAACTACTTATTCACTATAAATTCCTACATTCTTCTGGAGCACCGGTGTGAGGCGATTCAGGAAATAAATTATTACGAAACTTATTCCAGTTAATTTATTAATATCGCTACATTATTTTGGAGCGATTCAGTAATAAAGATTATTCCATAAATAAACATCACATATTTATGGGTCCCTGTTGTGAGGCCTGAATATTTGTAAAGCAACGTGTCTCAAATGAATAAATAAATAAAAACACTACAGTATACTGCAGAGATACTTAGAGAGAGGGAGAGAGAGAGAGAGAGAGAGAGAGAGAGAGAGAGAGAGAGAGAGAGAGAGAGAGCAGTCCATCAGGATTGAAATACAGTGAAAGAGACCTTGATGGACCACCACACCGCTCTCTTACCCACTGAGTGGCATCCAGGGCCATCCATTTTCATAGCCCAGTGTTGGCACGTATGAGAAGAGAGTAAAAAAGAAAATAAGAAGGATGACAGTCAGCACAATGAGAATTTCTAAGCAATAAATATATGTAAGTGAATTATGGTGAAGAATGTTCAACAGACGTTTGGGTGACAGAATGTGAGTCTCCAGAAACGGCAAGTCCAAGCATCAGGGAGACACAAGTTAACAGAAAGTTAAAAAAACTGGGAAAGAAAAGGCAAATGAAGAGAAAGTCAAGACAGGAAAGAAGAAATATAATTCAGATTGTAAAGTTTGCATGTTCACAAGTGCACACAAGGAACAAGAAGTCCTTATCTGGTTTTCACTCTGCAGATCTGGTGTGGATCAGCATCTGTGCAGGTCTGACGAAAGAGTTTGGAACTAAAGAATGAGGAACTAAACACTGAGACGTCAGTGTGTTTCACTGTTTTCACACCCTGTTTTCAACTCAGAGTTCTACAGTTGTCTATTTAAATTAAATTTACTTTGGAGCTTCAGTGCTTAGCTTTGAGCTTTTTAATTCATTGTCCATATAAGTTGTTGATGACTCAAAGACTATTGTCGCCCAACTAGTCAATTAATAATTTTCATTTGTCAGTTCAGCTCCCCTCCTTTTGCAGTAATTTCCTTGATTATCTGCTCAACTTGTCTGTTGTGGTCTGTCCCCTGTCTGTGTCTTATGTCCTTATGTTTGTTGTCATTGTGGTCTGTCCCCTGTCTGTGTCTTATGTCCTTATGTCAGTTGTCATTGTGGTCTGTCCCCTGTCTGTGTCTTATGTCCTTATGTTTGTTGTCATTGTGGTCTGTCCCTTGTCTGTGTCTTATGTCCTTATGTCAGTTGTCATTGTGGTCTGTCCCCTGTCTGTGTCTTATGTCCTTATGTTTGTTGTCATTGTGGTCTGTCCCCTGTCTGTGTCTTATGTTCTTATGTCTGTTGTCATTGTAGTCTGTCCCCTGTCTGTGTCTTATGTCCTTATGTTAGTTGTCATTGTGGTCTGTCCCCTGTCTGTGTCTTATGTTCTTATGTTAGTTGTCACTGTGGTCTGTCCCCTGTCTGTGTCTTATGTTCTTATGTTTGTTGTCATTGTGGTCTGTCCCCTGTCTGTGTCTTATGTTCTTATGTTAGTTGTCACTGTGGTCTGTCCCCTGTCTGTGTCTTATGTTCTTATGTTTGTTGTCATTGTGGTCTGTCCCCTGTCTGTGTCTTATGTTCTTATGTTAGTTGTCACTGTGGTCTGTCCCCTGTCTGTGTCTTATGTCCTTATGTTTGTTGTCATTGTGGTCTGTCCCCTGTCTGTGTCTTATGTTCTTATGTTAGTTGTCATTGTGGTCTGTCCCCTGTCTGTGTCTTATGTCCTTATGTTTGTTGTCATTGTGGTCTGTCCCGTTTGTGTCTTATGTCCTTATGTTAGTTGTCATTGTGGTCTGTCCCGTTTGTGTCTTATGTCCTTATGTTAGTTGTCATTGTGGTCTGTCGCCTGTCTGTCTTATGTCCTTATATTTGTTGTCATTGTGGTCTGTCCCGTTTGTGTCTTATGTCCTTATGTCAGTTGTCATTGTGGTCTGTCCCCTGTCTGTGTCTTATGTTCTTATGTTAGTTGTCATTGTGGTCTGTCCCCTGTCTGTGTCTTATGTCCTTATGTTTGTTGTCATTGTGGTCTGTCCCCTGTCTGTGTCTTATGTTCTTATGTCAGTTGTCATTGTGGTCTCTCCCCTGTCTATGTCTTATCTGTTAGTTATGTTGTTTAGCATGCTTTAGACATTTTTGAGTTTTACTTTAGTTTTAGCTTTTGGTCCTTGGTTTTCAGAATTTGTTAACTTTGTGGTTCATCTTGTAGTTTAATATTTAGTTATGGTATGTGTTTGTTTTTACTCACCCCAGAGTTCTTTGTGGTTTGTGTCACTCTGTTATTGCCAGCCCTGTGTGTGTGTGTGTGTGTGTGTGTGTGTGTGTGTGTGTGTGTGTGTGTATGTGTGTCTGTCAGTCACCAGGTCTCCCTGACAGCTGTCTCACATTCCCAATCATACCAACTGTTGCTACTCATTTCTACTCATTTCTGTGTCACTACTTAAGTTTGTCACAGTGTGGTCCTCAGTTGCTGGGTTTTTCTGGATCATCGTGTTCCTGTTAGGTTAGTTTTCCTGCATTTGTTCTTATCTACTTGCCCTGGTGTTGCTGCTGACTCTCCTCCTGTGTCCCTGTTTGCTTGAACTGTTCCTCAGCATATTTCAAATAAATCATTGATTTTTTTCCCCAACACTTTTGGTCTGATTGGATTTTTGGATTCAATCCTGCCACACACCCTAACATTGTTGAAGTCTTGAAATGCAGCAAAACTGGTTCATCATCATCATTATGTAAGCAACAATTGGTTTCGTGTTTTTATACAGCACAGTCTTTAAACAGCTGCTAGAATAACACATCAGCAGTCTTCTGCTGGGACTGGTTGGGGCTGAGGGAGAGAACCAGGAAAAAGACATGCTGTGGAGGGGAGCAGAGATCAATCACTAATGATTAAATGCAGAGTGGTGCATACAGAGCAAAAAGAGAAAGAAACACTCAGTGCATCATGGGAACCCCCCAGCAGTCTAAGTCTATAGCAGCATAACTAAGGGATGGTTCAGGGTCACCTGATCCAGCCCTAACTATAAGCTTTAGCAAAAAGGAAAGTTTTAAGCCTAATCTTAAAAGTAGAGAGGGTCTTATTCAAAACCTGTCCATCAAAGCACACACATCTGGACAGCTGTCATATCCATGAGGAACAGCTGAAACATCCATCATGGCATATCCAGCATGTCAAGCTAGAGGTGGAATCACTGTGCAGCAGTGTGCCCACACTACCACAACAGAGACAAAAGTAAAAAGCCAGCTGCTCCTGCTGGCTATCACAGTGCTGGGCGGGGCCGACACCAACCACACAGAAACCTGCACTGTATATCCTACCATCAGCTCACAAAAATGTTTTCCCATATGAATCCCATATAGATTCCATTTAAACCCCATATGACACAGTGTCCTGCGCTCACGTGCCATCCGAATGGAAAGCCATGTCATGTGACACGCAATCACTGATTATCATGGCCCAGGTGGGTCCACCGAGGCAATCAGATGATGCCAGCGTTAACGGGTGCACCAAAGCCATCAGATGATCATCATGTCACACATGACTGCTGTGTCATCACAACTCAAAGCTGGAGAACACATATCATGCCATGAAGAACATCACCTCTCAACACGCCACCATGATGCACATGTCAGCAGGTTCTCATGACATGGTGAAAAATAAAAACAGCTCACTGTGCCTCACATGACAAGTGATCACATCCAGGAGCCGTGAGCCCATTCATGTGAGCACTTTGCTGCTCCGGATACGTGCCATCATGTTGCACCTGACCACTGTGCCATTGCAACTCACAGCTGGAGAACACATATCTGTCAGTCTTTGGACTTTGTTGCATTCGGTTTGCTTTGCTTTTTTAGTTAGGTTGTTGCATGTGATTTCTCTTGCTGGGTTTTTTCTGCTTGGTCTTTGTCTGTCCCTATCTCTCTTGTCTGTCTCTCTTGGTGGTGGGCAGGGCACACTGTTGGGCCATACCCTTATTCTGGTGCTTTCTACACACCTGTTAGTAATCTGTTGCTCATCACCAGGGTGTATGTAAGCTTCATGGGTTGCACTGCTTATTTGCTAGATTGTTGTGCTTTATGCCATTACTCCAGAGACTAGTATAGTAAGTTTTCTCAACCTGATTTTTAGTTGTGGTTTTGGACTGCCTTCCTATTTACTGGACCATGCCTTAGCCTAATGTTTCTGACACTGTTGCTGATTTTGGACTGCCTTTCGGTGTACCAGACCCTGCTTTGTGTACCGGTAAAACCCTTTTGCCAAATCCCATCTGAGTCTGAACTCTGCATTTGTGTCCAGCCATAGATGGTTGATGTGTTCATGATATGAATGAAATGATGCGCTCATGTCAGTTCATTAATTCCTTGTTTACATCCATTGCCATGGTTCATGAACAAAAAGGAACAGAAGGGCTATAATTGCTGTATTCTCTGCTCTTTCTAACAGGAATAAAATATTTTAACAGACAAAATGACATCCATTTGTTTCCTCAATTCCAACACAGACCATCAAGTCAACAAGCATCAATTAAACATCATGACCAGTAACATGGTTGTCTTACATTTAAACAGTACATTCATTGTACTTATAATGTTCTCTGATCTCTCATCATTTGGTTTTTACACATTTTGTTCAGTTTATGTACATTTGTACAACATTTCATTGCTTCTGCTGCTGTGTGAGCGCGATGGGGTGTCACACCTCTCACGTAGTCGCACTATGTTCGTGTTCATGCACACGAGCGTGCATGAAACTGTCGCCACAGCATTGTACGGCATCTGTTCATGGCTGTCAAACCGTCTGTTGGCTGGAATTTTGGGGGGTTTGTCAGTGAATAACACATATTTTCACTTTACAAGGTACATGCAGTCAAAAAAGTGAACCAGGTTTCAAGATACTGTCAAATGCTGGCATTACAAAAACCGAATAGGCTTTTATCTTTCAACTTTACAGGTATTTGCATCTAAAACATGCAAGCCACCATTTTTACACTACATTCTCTTATTGGGAACTGCATGTCTACATACGATGTTCACATTCTAAAGCATTCCAACAAAAACACAAATCAGATTTTTTGTGTTGTGATAGAACATAAAAATTTATATTTCTTACAGTGGAAATATCCATGAAACATACAAGAACATTCAGAATGTACACAAAAAGCAACAAAAAGGCCCAGATGAAGGGGGGGGGAACAAAACACACCCCCATCGAATCTGTGCGGTCTTCAGGGTTAGGCCACATGTTTTCATCAACGTTGCATCAGATGTCATCTAAAGCAATGCACCTGGGATTAAACCGCTTAGCATGTCGGATCCACCCTCGGCAGGCTTCAACTGTGATGTCCCTGCAGCCGGCATCAATGGCATTAAGGCTGGTCATCTGGTCATGTGGCTGTTGGTCATAAACCTTCCAACGCCACGCAGAAAAGAACTCCTCTATGGGATTGAGGAAAGGTGAATAAGGTGGAAGGAAGAGACGCAACAGTCTTGGGTGGGCTTCAAACCATGTTGTGACAGCTTGCGAGTGATGGAAAGCCACGTTGTCGCAGGTGATGACAAATGTCCTCATGTTTTCACCCTCCTCCTCTGGAACCAGGAGCTGGTGCAGATCATTCAAAAAGACAAGGAGGCCTCGGTGTTGTAGGGTCCAACCTGAGATCTATGAAGGACCAAACCAGTATTTCCAATTGCTGCACACATTGTAATGTTGGCCCCCCTCTGTACTGGCACTTCAACTGTGGCCCTTTTTGCTAATATGTTCCGTCCTCACTGACGCCTTTTGGCAAGATTGAATCCTGCCTCATCTACATAGATAAATTCATGCGGGGCCTGGTTGGCCTCCAATTCCATAACTCTCTGAAACAAAGTTTACATAAATTAGACCATAGACCATTCTGCACTGTAACCTATACTGTAATAGGATTCCTATATGTATACTTGCAAAGTGTAAAGCTCATACAACTGGACATTGAATATACAGTACAATATACCTGGACATATTGTCGCCGGAGCTGCTTGACACTCTCATTGTTCTTTTCAAATGGAACAGTGTAGTACTCTGTGTTTGGACAATGTGCGAGTGATAGTTGTGAGGCTGATGTTATTTATATTCATAAATATTCCATGGTCCTCCACAATCTGTGTCTTAATCTCATGTAATTTTATTGCATTGTTAGCAATAACCATTTGTACAACAGCAAGCTCTTGGTCATTACTTAGGAGCTTTCCCCTTCCCCCAGAGGGTGGAAGACGTTGCATTCTGTAGAGGGACAAAAGAAAACACATGCATTACTGTATGGCCCTCTTGACATGTCAAGTAAGAATAGAAACAATCCTTGTGAAATGCATGACTTACCTGTTGAATTCTTGAAAGATGCATATAATGGAGTCAACCATGGACCGCCTCAGATTGGGCTGCACTCTTTCACCAGCCTCTCTTAGTGAAAGGCCATGGTTAATTACATGGTCAATGATCGTGACACATATTTCATCAGTAACCACTGCTCTTGCAATCCTTGCAATGCCGCCACCACACATCCTTACACCTCTCCCTTGTCCTCTTCTTGGACCTGCTTCCCTCACTGGGCCTGCTCCTCTCACACGGCCCCTTCCTCTTCCTCTTCCTCTTCCAGACATTTCAGTGACAGTAGTAGTTATCTTTCCTTTTTCTGTTTCCAAAAACGTCACCCCTCAAAGTCCTCCTTGTATACTGTACAGTGGTGGGCATAGATAACCAAAAAATTAACTTTGATAACAGATAATCAGATAACTGAAAAGTTATCTTTGATGAAGATAAAACAAAAAACCATCCAAAAATGTATCAGAAGTTACAGATAACCAATAACTTCCAATATTGTCTCTAATACATTTGCAACGACTAATAAACTGATTTTGAGTTTTAAATACCACAATAATTTCTAGTAATATTAAAAGTGACAGCAGACCCAAACAATGAGGCCACACTTTTGTCTTTGAACATCCTGCCCCTGATAGAAGCGCTTGTTTACTACACAGCTTCCAGCACAGCGACACACTACACGCATCCATAAAGCCCAACTCTCTATCAATCACAATGCTCCGGTCAGGCGGAGGTCTTGGAAAATAAAGTCATGCTGACTTATGGTTTTGAATTATAAATAACATTAATACCGATAGAATAACTCCAGTAATGTCAATTCTGTCATTTGTACAAAGTTAAAATATAACATATATCTTTTAATGTTGAATAATGCACTAATTCTGAGGTTTTGTAACAAACAGACAGATCGCAAAGTATTCTGGGTAAAAGTGCCTCTGCTAAACACTGATTGGTTCAGTCATTCATTACATAAACCAACACGTTAATATGACGTGTGTCGTGTGTTGGTGTTTACAGATAAATGTGCTTTTGTAAAATATTCCATTTTTTATTTGTAAAAACTGGCATTTTATGGCACCCTGGAAGTGTCATCACAAAATGTTTTGCATGTGGAGAGAATGTGCGCTCATTTTATTAGAGCTGTGCACACGTTTTATGATGTTGTAAAACGTGCAATCAGTATTGTCTTGACACATAAATGTTGGCTTTACACTGTGCGAGTTTTGGCCCTTTTTCAGATGATTTTTCATTCGTGCAAGAATTTTTGGGACCGAGTTTCAGGTTAATCGCTTGTCCTGCATCGTGTAGTGTACATGGAGAAACAAGCTGCGTTTAACATCTCACGACCACCTCCTGATCGTCGATTGTATGGTCGAATGAAAATCAAACCTGTTTGATATTATTCTGGTTGGCTGTCGCGAGGATGTCCTGCTGCTGAAGAGCTACAAGCATCCAACCGCTCGCACTGTGCCTGTGCAAACACTGCAGAGCTGTCTTGTAATGTTATTTTTTTGTTGTTGTTTTGTTTTTAAACTTAGTTTGTAAAAAAAAAAAAAAAAGCCATTTGCAAAGCCAAAAAGTTGATTTGACAACCATCTGATATAACCAGGGTCAAAATAAATAGAACACTGCCATCTACTGGTGCCCAGATGCTTAGTACTTAGGGCAAATACTGCCATGAACACTACTGGCCAGCAGATGGCAGCAGAGGCCTGAAAAACTTGCCAACACAAAATCCCAGATAATCCTTGTCTGCTACATTTAAGATGCGTGGAATTTAACAAACGCAAATACAATAACGTCTATAAACCCAGAGAATATATTCACGAGAGATTTAGGCACTAGAGTTTAATGCTGCTGTCCATGGGGCCTGAACAGAGTGTCTGAAATGCACAGTGGTGGGCACACTTCCGATAATCCAATAATTATCGAAGATAATGTTTTCATCATCAGATTATCTCTTTAGATAACTTTAAAAACCATTATCGGACCAATTATCTTCTGATTAATTTTTGTCCAATAACTTTTAAACCAATAAACAAAGCAAAGAACAGTGACAAATATTTTTAAAATCAGTTCAGCACCCACCTGTTAAAACTTTTGTAACAGACGCAGAGGTTACCCTCTGCCAACAGAAGAGAACTGCTTGTATGAAAAGCATCTCAATCCCCTGCAGACAAAGGAGAAATGGCCAAAAAAAAAAACACATTTCCTTTAACAGTTTGAATCTTCGACTGGGTTGCTTGACGTGAGGACGTTTCGCTTCAAATCACAGAAGCTTCCTCAGCTAAAATTCTTGCTCTGGTAGTTCTGTTGTGAAGGTGTCGTGACACGGACCCACAACAGGGGGCATAAATGAACGGACAATGGATAAGCCAAAAAAGTAACAATTTAATGTAGTGAATCGCACAACGACGTACAGACAATATCAATATGGTGGAACGTCAATTATACACAAGGTGACGTGTGGGCAGGCTCGAAGATAGAAGACACCTGGCGAGAGAAGAGCCAGATCCCACACAGCTTCCACCACCAACGGATCTGAAGAAGATCTGAAGATCTGCACGTGGACAACTAAAGCCTACACAGAAACATTTCCTTTAACACCATACCAATATGCTGACAATATCGCCTAAGTCATCGAGAGGCATACATTTTTAACTTATGGTTCAAATTTTAACCAAACTAATTTTGGACAAGTTATTTAAAATTACTGTCATGCCTGAAGTTTTATAAAGTGAAAATATCAGATATATGTTTTAGTTTTAAAGTAATGTGCTAATTTTTAAGGTTTTGTGAGCACATGCTGTGCCCCGCAGTGCATTATGGGTAAGATGATGTAATCTCAGTACGTCACGACAGGACAAATACATTTCAGACACTCTGTTCAGGCTCCACAGACAACAGCATTAAACTCTAGTGCCTAAAACTCTCTTGAATATATTCTCTGTGTTTATAGACATTGGTTTTGTATTTGCGTTTGTTAAATTCCACACATTTTATAAATGTAGCAGACAGGGATTATCTGTAATTTTGTTTTCAAGGCCTCTACTGCCATCTACTGGCCAGTAGTGTTCATGGCAGTATTCTCCCTAAGTACTAAGCATCTGGGAACCAGTAGATGGCAGTGTTCTATTTATTTTGACCCCGGTTATATCAGATGATTGTCAAATCAACTTTTTGGCTTTGCAAATGGATTTTTTTTTTTTTTTTTTTTTTACAAATGAAGTTTAAAAACAAAACAAAACAACAGCAAAATGATAATAATAATAATAATAATAATAATAATAATAACAACATTACAAGACAGCTCTGCAGTGCTTGCACAGGCACAGTGCGAGCAGTTGGATGCTTGTAGCTCTTCAGCAGGAGGAAACCCTCACAATGGCCAACCACAATACAGTTTTTATTGATTGCTTTAACCTGTTTGAAGAAACTGGTAGCCTCTCAGTCCTCATCATCACTCTCTCAGCAGAGCAAAAAAACACCTCTTGCAAATGAGTTAACCCATTGTCATTGGTTTGACACAATTCCCCCACCCTTTTGCAAATCAGTTAACGCAGATGTCATTCAAGCAGTCCAAACTCCATTGCTTTAGCTGTGGTAACCAAACAGAAACCATATATTCCCATCTCTTAGAAACCTCTTGACCGGCATGAAATCACTGGAGCACCTGTTTGACACTGCTTCACTCAACTTTTCAATTTGAAATCAGTCTGCAGGTTCAAAAGGTGCCACGTTGTGTGCTGTAACTTGCAAGCATGGATGGTCTAATGCACATGAGAGTGAGAGGTAGAGGGCTCGGGGGAAGACGAGTCCGAGGAAGAGGAGTCCGTGTGCGAGGTGGGGGTGTAGCTGGAAGGGCTCAAGTCACAGATGAAATTTGGGCAACTGTGATTGATCATGTGGTAAATCATGGTCTTTCACATAGAGAGGCTGGACAAAGAGTCCAACTTGTTCTCAATAGAAACACGGTTGCATCCATTGTCAGAGTTTTTCGACTGGAGAACAGGTAATGTTGCTCATACAGTATATACAGATATATCTGTAGTGATATACAGTATGTCATGTAATTTTATTCCACTTCATGTATTCTTTATAGAATCGAAAGGCTACCGGTCGGTGGTGGTAGATGCAGACTTTTGAATGCTGAGCAGGAGGCAGCCATTGTGAACATGGTTCTGGCAAATAATGCCATTAGGCTGCGTGAAATCAGGGCAGCAGTGATTGCAGATCAGGGGATATTTCGAAATGTAAATACTGTGAGTGAGACAACAATTGCCTGTGTCCTCAGTAGGAACAACATGGCTATGAAACAGCTCTACAGAGTTCCCTTCCAGAGGAACTCTGATGCTGTGAAGGAGGCCAGATGCCAATATGTGGAGGTAAGGACACATTACAGTACTATACTGTTGTGCCTTGGCATATCATGCAGTTACTGTCAACTAGAGTTACCTTTACTGTATGTAATTGTAATTTTACTTTTTCTTTTCTTCAGCGTATCATGGAGCTTGAAGCTGAGGGGGCACATCATCAATCATGACTCCTAAAAATTTCATTTCTTTTACCCTTTGTATATCCATTCCATCTATTTGTAATGACACATTATTTTTTTTTCGCTCTATCATTAAACAATATGAAATTTGTCTTATTAATATTTAGTGACAATCTGTTTATATCAAACCAATGTTTAACTTTTTCCAACTCTGTATTTAGCACTTGTGCTACTTCCTGTATATCTGATCCAGAGTAAAACAGCATTGTATCATCAGCAAATAAAATGCTGCCAAGCACATTGGATACATTCACAAAATCATTGATATACAAAATAAACAGTTTGGGTCCAAGTACCGATCCTTGTGGTACTCCATAAATAATGTTACACAATTCTGATTTGGTATTATTTATCTGAACAAACTGTTTTCTATTTTCTAAGTAGCTTTTTACCCACTGATGTGCAACACCTCTTATTCCATATTGTTGTAACTTGTGGAGCAATCTTGAGTGGTCTATAACATCAAAAGCCTTTTTCAGGTCAATAAAAATACTTACAAAATAATCCTTATTATCTATTGTTGTTGATATTTTCTCTATTAGTTCCATAATTGCCATAGCTGTCGAATGTTTTGTTCTGAATCCATACTGAGCATTATTTAAAATATGATGTTTCTCAATAAATTTAACAAATCTTGTTACAAAAACTTTTTCCATAGTTTTAGAAAACTGTGGAAGCAATGATACTGGCCTGTAATTAGAAAAATTATGTTTGTCTCCATTTTTATATAATGGGACTACCTTAGCAATTTTCATTTCATCTGGAAAAACCCCAGTTGACAGAGACAGATTACAAATATAAGTAAATGGTTCAATAACAATTTCTATTATACTTTTTACAGTCATCATGTCTAAATCTTCATGGTCAGTTGATCTTTTGCTTACACAGTTTTTTACAATATTTCTTATTTCATCTTTTTCCACATTGTCCAGGAAAATACTATTGACCGTATTTACCAATGTACATAATTTATCTTCCACTATTGGTTTATTTCCCACCAGACTTGATCCTACATTTGAAAAATAATCATTAAACCTATTTGCCACTTCTTTTATGTCATATATCTCTTTATTTTCATTAACAAAGTAATTTGGAATAGTTTCTTTCGTTCCATCACTATCAATCACACTTTTTATAATTCCCCATGTTACCCTCATATTATCTTTACTCTTATTTAGTTTTTCACTGTAATAATCTTTTTTTTGTTTCCTAATTATTGTTAATAGTTTATTTTTATATTTTTTGTATTTATGTTCTGATTCCTTTGTTTGCAATTTTAAAAAGCACCTGTATAAATAGTTTTTCTTTGCACAAGCATTTTTTATTCCCTTTGTCAGCCATGGTTTATTTACTCTTTTCTTACTAATTTCAATTCATTTACAATTTTTATTGTATGATTTCATCAATATTTTCATAAATGAGTTATATGCTACATTAACATCACTGACATAAACTTCTTCCCAGTTTTGATTTTTAAGGTCATATTTTAAGGCCTCTAAGGCTTTTACTGACTTATCTCTTTTAAAGTTTATAACAGTTTTTTTGTTGTACCTATTTTTATATTTAAATATTGTAAATGGTCGCTAATATCTGTCATGAAGATCCCATTCTTGATAATTTCATCTGTTCTGTTTGTAAATATATTATCAATTACCGTTGCACTTTGCGATGTAATTCTGGTTGGTTTTGTTATCAAGGGGAATAACCCCAAACTATACATTGAATTCACAAAATCACTTAATCTTTGGCAGCTGGAGCTTTCTATGTTAATATTAAAGTCCCCACACATAAAAAGCGTTTTGTTTTTAATTTGATGGAATAATTCAATTATTTTATCTGTAAATTTCACAACACAAGAATCTGGTGCTCTGTATACACAACTGATTAAAATATTCATAGATGTTTCATGTACAAGTTCCACTGTTACAATTTCTATGACATCATTCATAACTGTCATTTCTTCAACAATTGTACACATCAGATCTGTTTTTGTATACAGAGCAATACCACCGCCTTTTTTATATCTTCTGTTTACAAAATAGAGCTCATATCCCTCCATTTGAACTTCATCCATGAGATCATCTTTAAGCCAAGATTCAGTGATTGCAACAATACTAAATCTATTTTTAAACTGATTTAAATAATCTTTTATTTGTGACATTTTACAATACAAGCTTCGACTGTTTATATGTATGAGTGACAGGGTATCTTCTGCAATTTTTTCACTATTTAGCTGTTCTACTGTATAATACTCACAACCAATCGTTTTTAAGTCAAATATACTTTCATCAATATTAGTGTCTATGTCATATATTTTATCCTCTGTTTCCATGTTTGATCTGATTTTTTGTTGGTCCAATTACCAACAGATGTTATATTTGATTGTCTATTCAGGTCTGTATTTTGTAAGGTCCTCCATGTTTTTGATTTGTATACCGTTTGTTCCTTCTTTCACTCTAATCCACACCCTACAATTCCAGACCCATGTAGCAACAATATGTTTCTGTTTTCTTAGTAGTCTTGCTTCCCTAGCAATATCTGCATTTTTTTTTTGTTAGATGCTCATTTATATAGACACTCGTTCCTTTCAAATTCTTTGCCTGTCTTAATAACTCATTTTTATATTTTCTGCTTGTAAATTGTATAAGAATGTTAGATAGTTTATTTTTTCTATCTTTAGTTGGAATAGTATAACAGTCTGATATTGTGTCTTGATGGATGACAACACCTTTTTGATATAAAAAGTTTGTAACTTGTTGTTCCAATGATTGTCTTTCTTCAGGTGGTGCATCCTCCCCACTGGCTCCACCAGAATCCACCACCCTTGCATATGTCCGATGCCTTGTTTCTAGTCCAGATATTATAACGTCATCTTTTCTAGTAAATTGTTCAAGTTCATCTACACGTTGCTCAAGTTTCTTAATGATCTTGTCCTTCTCTTTAACCAGATTTTGGAGTTCTTTAATTTCCACCATCAGTTTGTCTAGATTAGACATGTCTTTTGATATATGGTTTAATGAGGTCTTTATCTCCTCTATATCTTCCTCGAGTTTATCTGTTTTCCTGGGTGGTGCCATGCCGACTGTCGTGGCTCAGTATGGCCACTATTGATTACAAAAACAATTCTCACCAGTAGCCTCCACCACCACAGGTCCAGTAGCCGCACCCCAACCCTCCCCGTTGCTAACCTCGTTCACAGCCGCCCCAGCCACGGTCGTAGCCGCCGCCAGCCCCGGATGTAGCCGCTGCTAGCCGCGGATGTAGCCGCTGTTAGCCTCGGATGTAGCCGACGCCTCGGGCCTGGATGTATCGCCGCCACCGATGCCTCGGGCCTGGATGAACCGCCTCCACCGATGCCTCCGCCGCCAGCCACGGATGTAGCCGCTGCTAGCCTCGGACGTAGCCGCTGTTAGCCTCAGATGTAGCTGACGCCTCGGGCCTGGATGAACCGCCTCCACCGATGCCTCGACACGGATGTGCGCTGTTCAAGCTGTTGAGCTGAGGCGTCCTGCTGCAGCTGCTGCTGTGTTCAATTGCTTGTCATCACAAATAACTAATTAGTCAATCAGACGGGAGCAGCTCAGTGCATTTAGGTATCTAGGCATGGAGCAAGACGACTTGCTGAAGTTCAAACTGAGCATCAAAATGGGGAAGAAACAGGATTTAAGTGACTTTGAATGTGGCATGACAGGCTGGTCTGAGTATTTCACAAACTGCTGATGTACTGAGATTTTCACGCATAAAAATCTCTAGGGTCCAAAAAAAAAAAAAAGAAAGAAAGAAAAAAGAAAATATCCAGTTGTGGCAGTTGTGTGGACAAGAATGCCTTGTTGATGTCAGAGGACCGAGAAGAAAGAGAAGATTGATTGTATAGGAGACTACATGATGACATCATGGTAATATGGACCAACATCTCTGAGCCAATCTGTGCCATGAAGAATTCAGGCAGTACTGGAGGCAAAAGTGGGTCCAACCCGGCACTAGCAAGACCTACCTAAGTGGCCAGTGAGTGAAAACTATTTCCTTATGTTGTCTTTGTATTGTAGTGATACACTTCATTTCTATATGGAAGCCACTCCTCACTAAAAAGCACATGGCAGCCCACCAGGAGTTTGCCAAAAGGCACCTGAAGGAATCTCAGACCAGGAGAAACAAAATTCTCTGGTCTGATGAAACAAAGATTGAAGTTTTGGTGTGAATGCCAGGCGTCAGGTTTGGAGGAAACCAGGCACCATCCAAACAGGAACTGGGAGACTAATGAGGATTGGGGGAAAGATGAATTCAGCAACAGAGACATCCTGGATGAAAACCTGCTCCAGAGGGCTCTTGACCTCAGACTGGGGCGACGGTTCATCTTTCAGCAGAACAATGACTTTAAAGACACAGCCAAGATATCAAAGGAGTGGCTTCAGGACAACAAGATTAGCCATATTTCTCTCAAACTGAGATGAAATTTCTCCTTCAGCAAGTCCAACAAAGTCCATCCATTCGAGTGTGATCCATCTCGGTTTATTGATGGTGGAGTAATCACGCATCTCAACATAATGATATTTATTTGGGACAAAACAGTTGAATCTGTTGAGCATTCTAATGTCTGGCACTGCTTTAAACCTGATCACCAGCAGTGGAATACTGACCGTCCATTTGTTCCACACTGCCATCTTCACACACACTCTTCACACACACTTTGACACTCCTTGATGGTTGGTGCTTGATGAAATAGTGTTTGATGTATGTTGAGGACTGCAACATTTTTCCGGCTCACATGAAGCTGTGAAATTCACAGCTCTGTCCCGGTTCCAAAATTCTTATGAGGAAATTAAATATAAGATCTCCAGCCTCCTGTGACTTTTAATAAGGAACTGGATATAGAAAATGAGAGCTGGGTCCCTATAATATCATGAAAGCTTCTCTGGCTTGCATGATATTATGATTCTGTGCCACAGACTTTGTAATGTGTCCTTTGCACACTGAACGGGATGCACCAGGGTGCTGTGCGGCTCATCCAGTGCACACTTGGGACGTGCCTGACGGTGTGGGGAATTAAATCAAATCAAATCAAATCAAATTTATTTATATAGCGCCAAATCACAACAAACAGTCGCCCCAAGGCGCTCTATATTGCAAGGCCATACAATAATTATGGAAATACCCCAATGGTCAAAACGACCCCCTGTGAGCAAGCACTTGGCAACAGTGGGAAGGAAAAACTCCCTTTTAACAGGAAGAAACCTCCAGCAGAACCAGGCTCAGGGAGGGGCAGTCTTCTGCTGGGACTGGTTGGGTGTTGATGGAGAGAACCAGGAAAAAGACATGCTGTGGAGGGGAGCAGAGATCAATCACTAATGATTGAATGCAGAGTGGTGCATATAGAGCAAAAAGAGAAAGAAACACTCAGTGCATCATGGGAACCCCCCAGCAGTCTAAGTCTATAGCAGCATAACTAAGGGATGGTTCAGGGTCACCTGATCCAGCCCTAACTATAAGCTTTAGCAAAAAGGAAAGTTTTAAGCCTAATCTTAAAAGTAGAGAGGGTGTCTGTCTCCCTGATCTGAATTGGGAGCTGGTTCCACAGGAGAGGAGCCCGAAAGCTGAAGGCTCTGCCTCCCATTCTACTCTTACAAACCCTAGGAACTACAAGTAAGCCTGCAGTCTGAGAGCGAAGCGCTCTATTGGGGTGATATGGTACTATGAGGTCCCTAAGATAAGATGGGACCTGATTATTCAAAACCTTATAAGTAAGAAGAAGAATTTTAAATTCTATTCTAGAATTAACAGGAAGCCAATGAAGAGAGGCCAATATGGGTGAGATATGCTCTCTCCTTCCAGTCCCTGTCAGTACTCTAGCTGCAGCATTTTGAATTAACTGAAGGCTTTTCAGGGAACTTTTAGGACAACCTGATAATAATGAATTACAATAGTCCAGCCTAGAGGAGATAAATGCATGAATTAGTTTTTCAGCATCACTCTGAGACAAGACCTTTCTAATTTTAGAGATATTGCGCAAATGCAAAAAAGCAGTCCTACATATTTGTTTAATATGCACATTGAATGACATATCCTGATCAAAAATGACTCCAAGATTTCTCACAGTATTACCAGAGGTCAGGGTAATGCCATCCAGAGTAAGGATCTGGTTAGACACCATGTTTCTAAGATTTGTGGGGCCAAGTACAATAACTTCAGTTTTATCTGAGTTTAAAAGCAGGAAATTAGAGGTCATCCATGTCTTTATGTCTGTAAGACAATCCTGTAGTTTAGCTAATTGGTGTGTGTCCTCTGGCTTCATGGATAGATAAAGCTGGGTATCATCTGCGTAACAATGAAAATTTAAGCAATGCCGTCTAATAATACTGCCTAAGGGAAACGTATAAAGTGAATAAAATTGGTCCTAGCACAGAACCTTGTGGAACTCCATAATTAACCTTAGTCTGTGAAGAAGATTCCCCATTTACATGAACAAATTGTAATCTATTAGATAAATATGATTCAAACCACCGCAGCGCAGTGCCTTTAATACCTATGGCATGCTCTAATCTCTGTAATAAAATTTTATGGTCAACAGTATCAAAAGCAGCACTGAGGTCTAACAGAACAAGCACAGAAATGAGTCCACAGTCTGAGGCCATAAGAAGATCATTTGTAACCTTCACTAATGCTGTTTCTGTACTATGATGAATTCTAAAACCTGACTGAAACACTTCAAATAGACCATTCCTCTGCAGATGATCAGTTAGCTGTTTTACAACTACCCTTTCAAGAATTTTTGAGAGAAAAGGAAGGTTGGAGATTGGCCTATAATTAGCTAAGATAGCTGGGTCAAGTGATGGCTTTTTAAGTAATGGTTTAATTACTGCCACCTTAAAAGCCTGTGGTACATAGCCAAGTCATAAAGATAGATTGATCATATTTAAGATCGAAGCCTTAATTAATGGTAGGGCTTCCTTGAGCAGCCTGGTAGGAATGGGGTCTAATAGACATGTTGATGGTTTGGAGGAAGTAACTCATGAAAGCAACTCAGACAGAACAATCGGAGAGAAAGAGTCTAACCAAATACCGGCATCACTGAAAGCAGCCAAAGATAACGATACGTCTTTGGGATGGTTATGAGTAATTTTTTCTCTAATAGTTAAAATTTTATTAGCAAAGAAAGTCATGAAGTCATTACTAGTTAAAGTTAAAGGAATACTCGGCTCAATAGAGCTCTGACTCATTGTCAGCCTGGCTACAGTGCTGAAAAGAAACCTGGGGTTGTTCTTATTTTCTTCAATTAGTGATGAGTAGTAAGATGTCCTAGCTTTACGGAGGGCTTTTTATAGAGCAACAGACTCTTTTTCCAGGCTAAGTGAAGATCTTCTAAATTAGTGAGACGCCATTTCCTCTCCAACTTACGGGTTATCTGATTTAAGCTGCGAGTTTGAGTTATACCACGGAGTCAGGCACTTCTGATTTAAGGCTCTCTTTTTCAGAGGAGCTACAGCATCCAAAGTTGTCTTCAATGAGGATGTAAAACTATTGAAGAGATACTCTATCTCACTTACAGAGTTTAGGTAGCTACTCTGCACTGTGTTGGTATATGGCATTAGAGAACATAAAGAAGGAATCATATCCTTAAACCTAGTTACAGCGCTTTCTGAAAGACTTCTAATGTAATGAAACTTATTCCCCACTGCTGGGTAGTCCATCAGAGTAAATGTAAATGTTATTAAGAAATGATCAGACAGAAGGGAGTTTTCAGGGAATACTGTTAAGTCTTCAATTTCCATACCATAAGTCAGAACAAGATCTAAGATATGATTAAAGTGGTGGGTGGACTCATTTACATTTTGAGCAAAGCCAATTGAGTCTAATAATAGATTAAATGCAGTGTTGAGGCTGTCATTCTCAGCATCTGTGTGGATGTTAAAATCTTATCTGAGCTAAGCACTAAGTCAGATAAAAGGTCTGAAAATTCACAGAGAAACTCACAGTAACGAGCAGGTGGACGATAGATAATAACAAATTATCACATGCAATTACCATTGCATGTGATCATACTGTTTCAAATACTGTTTTGAGGCCGTCAGAACCTTTAGAACACAGTCAGACTGTGATCACACTGCACTTTGACCACGTTTGTGCTTTTTCCACCTCAAACGCACCTCGACAGTTGAGTGCATGTGCTCTGCATTCGTGCTGGCTGCTCAAATGTGCCTAAGTGTTTGGACTGCACTCAGATGGCTGTCGGAGGCTTTCAAATGCACCCGACTTTGACATTCATTCAACTATTCATTCAGGCTCATTCGGCCTCTCGTGTGATGGAGGTACGAACATGATAAGGAACCTTGGACATTGATTTTTAGATACTGTAAATAAAATAGCATGAAAAG
Source organism: Thalassophryne amazonica (assembly GCF_902500255.1). Lineage (NCBI taxonomy): Eukaryota > Metazoa > Chordata > Actinopteri > Batrachoidiformes > Batrachoididae > Thalassophryne > Thalassophryne amazonica. Next base: position 9,812,635 of record NC_047112.1, read on the forward strand.
TAGTGTACATTTTTAAGTCTGGTAGATTCATTCATTCATATCTGCATAGTAGAGAAGCTTGAATCTTCGACTGGACTGGGTTGCTTGATGCGAGGACGTTTCGCTTCAAATCGCAGAAGGTTCCTCAGCTAAAATTCTTGCTCTGGAAGTCTGACTTCTATCTGACTCTTGTAGAGACGAATAAACAGAAAGCCACAAAAGCTGGAGTTTTAAACCTAACAGATCCCTCCTACTGAGAGGCAGACTGCTATAGGCTAGTGACTAAACAATAGCTCTAATTAGCACCTATTATGCTCTAGTTAGCACCCTCCTAATGACAGGGCAGCTGTCCCTCCTAATGATGGGATGGATGCCTTTCATGATGGCTTCCTTGATGACTCTCCTGATGACGTACCCCATTGTAAACAGGGGATAAAGCGTGTCGCAGACCCCCCTCCGTGGTTAAGGCTGGGTTTTAAACGTTTCACAAAGAATGCCTCCTTGACCCCTCTCTCAAACCATTTCTTCTCTCTGGCTAATATTTTAACTTCCTTGTCCTCAAACATGTGGTTAGTGTCTTTAAGGTGGAGATGAACTGCAGACTGAGGTCCACTGGCGCCCTCTCTGCGGTGCTGGTATAGTCTTTTGTGTAAAGGTTGCTTAGTCTCACCTATGTAGTGTTCGTTACAGTTTTCCTGACATCTGATAGAATACACTACATTGCTCTGTTTGTAACTAGGGATCATGTCCTTAGGGTGAACTAATTTCTGTCTCAAGGTGTTAACCGGTTTAAAGTAAACTGGGATTTTGTGCTGTCTGAAGATCCTCTGTAGTTTTTCCCGTACTCCTGCTAAATAAGGGAGAGACACTCCTCTTCTTCTTGTCTCCGTCTCCTGTCTATCTGGTCTTTTTGTTCTCTGGCACTTCTGCACTTTGTCCAGGGATCATCGTGGGTACCCACATACTGTGAGGGCTTACACGTTGTTGTTCTTTAGCCCTTCCCTATGCAGTTGTGGGCACCTGTGGAGCTCTGTGTTGAAGCGTCCTGATCACCCAGAGCTTGTGTTCAAGGGGGTGGTTTGAGCCAAAGAGCAGATATTGGTCAGGTGAGTTGGTTTTCTGTAAACCCCTGTCTGGAGCTGCCTGTTCTGTCCAATGGTAATATCACAGTCCAAGAAGGCTGGTTGTTTCTGGCATCCTCACGTGTGAACTTGATATTTGCGTCCACCAAGTTGATGTGTTCTGTAAAGTCCTCAATTTCCTGTTGCTTGATTTTAACCCATGTGTCATCAACATTTCAGATATGTTGATATGTTTCAGATATGTCTGTTTATTCGTCTCTACAAGAGTCAGACAGAAGTCAGAATTCCAGAGCAAGAATTTTAGCTGAGGAAGCTTCTGCGATTTGAAGCGAAACGTCCTCGCGTCAAGCAACCCAGTCCAGTCGAAGATTCAAGCTTCTCTACTATGGAAACCACATGGACACAACATTTACATTTACTTTAATGGACTACCCAGCAGTGAGGAATAAGTTTCATTACACTAGAAGTCTTTTGAAAAGCGCTGTAACTAGGTTTAAGGATATGATTCCTTCTTTGTTATGTTCTCCAATGCCATATACCAACACAGTGCAGAGTAGCTACCTAAACTCTGTGAGTGAGATAGATTATCTCGTCAATAGTTTTACATCCTCATTGAGCACAACTTTGGATGCTGTAGCTCCTCTGAAAAAGAGAGCCTTAAATCAGAAGTGCCTGACTCCGTGGTATAACTCACAAACTCGCAGCTTAAAGCAGATAACCCGTAGGTTGGAGAGGAAATGGCGTCTCACTAATTTAGAAGATCTTCACTTAGCCTGGAAAAAGAGTCTGTTGCTCTATAAAAAAAAAAGCCCTCCGTAAAGCTAGGACATCTTACTACTCATCACTAATTGAAGAAAATAAGAACAACCCCAGGTTTCTTTTCAGCACTGTAGCCAGACTGACAAAGAGTCAGAGCTCTATTGAGCCGTGTATTCCTTTAACTTTAACTAATAATGACTTCATGACTTTCTTTGCTAATAAAATTTTAACTATTAGAGAAAAAATTACTCATAACCATCGTATCGTTATCTTTGGCTGCTTTCAGTGATGCCGGTATTTGGTTAGACTCTTTCTCTCCGATTGTTCTGTCTCAGTTATTTTCATTAGTTACTTCCTCCAAACCATCAACATGTCTATTAGACCCCATTCCTACCAGGCTGCTCAAGGAAGCCCTACCATTAATTAATGCTTCAATCTTAAATATGATCAATCTATCTTTATTAGTTGGCTATGCACCACAGGCTTTTAAGGTGGCAGTAATTAAACCATTACTTAAAAAGCCATCACTTGACCCAGCTATCTTAGCTAATTATAGGCCAATCTCCAACCTTCCTTTTCTCTCAAAAATTCTTGAAAGGGTAGTTGTAAAACAGCTAACTGATCATCTGCAGAGGAATGCTCTATTTGAAGAGTTTCAGTCAGGTTTCAGAATTTATCATAGTACAGAAACAGCATTAGTGAAGGTTACAATTGATCTTCTTATGGCCTCAGACAGTGGACTCATCTCTGTGCTCGTCCTGTTAGACCTCAGTGCTGCTTTTGATACTGTTGACCATAAAATTTTATTACAGAGATTAGAGCATGCCATAGGTATTAAAGGCACTGCACTGCGGTGGTTTGAATCATATTTATCTAATAGATTACACTTTGTTCATGTAAATGGGGAGTCTTCTTCACAGACTAAGGTTAATTATGGTGTTCCACAAGGTTCTGTGCTAGGACCAATTTTATTCACTTTCTGCATGCTTCCCTTAGGCAGTATTATTAGAAAGCACTGCTTAAATTTTCATTGTTACGCAGATGATACCCAGCTTTATCTATCCATGAAGCCAGAGGACACACACCAATTAGTTAAATTGCAGGAATGTCTTACAGACATAAAGACATGGATGACCTCTAATTTTCTGCTTTTAAATTCAGATAAAACTGAAGTTATTGTACTTGGCCCCACAAATCTTACAAACATGGTGTCTAACCAGATCCTTACTCTGGATGGCATTACCCTGACCTCTAGTAATACTGTGAGAAATCTTGAAGTCATTTTTGATCAGGATATGTCCTTCAATGCGCATATTAAGCAAATATGTAGGACTGCTTTTTTACATTTGCCCAATATCTCTAAAATAAGAAAGGTCTTGTCTCAGAGTGATGCTGAAAAACTAATTCATGCATTCATGCATTTCCTTTAGGCTGGACTATTGTAATTCATTATTATCAGGTTGTCCTAAAAGTTCCCTGAAAAGCCTTCAGTTAATTCAAAATGTACCATATCACCCCAATAGAGCGCTTCACTATCAGACTGCAGGCTTACTTGTAGTTCCTAGGGTTTTTAAGACTAGAATGGGAGGCAGAGCCTTCAGCTTTCAGGCTCCTCTCCTGTGGAACCAGCTCTCAATTCGGATCACGGAGACAGACACCCTCTCTACTTTTAAGATTAGGCTTAAAACTTTCCTTTTTGCTAAAGCTTATATTTAGGGCTGGATCAGGTGACCCTGAAACCAATAGGTTTCTTGATAAAATCCTTGTACTTGTATTAATTCTTTTAAATTGTATTTGTTCTTGGTCTGCTGATGTTGGAACCTGCGCTGGTGAAGCAACTTGCGGTAACTTTATCGCAATTTGGTGTTCTATAAAAATGGTATAATTTGTATGTTGAGTCACATTGAGTACATTTTTCCACTTTTAAAATCTTTGCATGTTTTATGTTGGATGAGTTTTATCGGAGTCGTGTTGTCTTCCACGCGGCAGCTCAGCGTCAGGACGCCAGCTGTGCAGCGCCGTCACGAAGATCGGGAAGCCCTGCAAGAAGAGAGCCACAGCGGGGCAGGAGTACTGCAGAGTGCACGAAGGCGGCCACACCTCCTACATGGACTGACTTCCTGTTAGCACTGTGACATCACACCAGACTCCACCTTCCTGTGGTTTGTAGTATTTTGAGCGGCTGGCATATTCCGCTGTCAACCCCAGTGCATCGGGCTCAGTGTTCAGCCTGAATTTTTGAAAATTGAAAATTTCAAAACCTACAACTAGAACTTTATCTCAGATTCCTTTGGGTTCAAATGGCCTTGAAATAAACTACTTAAAATGTCACGATTCCGCCATCCATCCTCAACCATCACTATCCCTGGTTCTCAAGACCAGGCACCTAAGTGGCTCTACTCTACTCTTTTCTACTCTATTTTACTCTTCCTTTTTAGACATACCTTTGTAGTATACTGGCATAGTTCCACCTTAGAATTGGAATAAAATATATAACATTCCTTACTGAATTTTCATGATGATTGAAATGTTTTTGAGGTTGCATTTTGTGGTCCACCTCCTATTGGCTGTTAGCAGCAATTGAAAACATTTTAATTCTGGGAAAACAAAAACAAAATGTATCTTCTAAACTAACTTGGTATTCACTGCAGATCCTTGAATGCCTTTTGGGAATCTAAGGTGTCCAATCTGCCTCGTTCTTGCACGTTTTGTTTTGGTGCTCACTGCTGGGAAATCTGTCAGTTTTCTTTTCAAATATTTCATTTGTGCATTGTTACACAGAAGTAGTCACCACCTACTTTAAGAACTCGTTAATCAATTCTGTTTTAAGAAGAAGGGGGAAAAAAAGCCCACTGGATGTATTGCACGTGCAGGGTATTTTAATTATGGGGGTGCTGCAAAACCCAGTTCTGGTTTCAGTCACAGAATTGGAGCGAGCTGATCTGAGGATTGTTATGCTGCTTCCGCAAGATATAGTTTAGGACTACAGGGGCAGAGCCTGATGGAGGTTTGCTTATGTGTAAAATAGTGATCATATTTTAAATATGGGGTGAAACATGGCAACACGACATTCAATCATGAATTCAGTGAAAATGGATGCAAGCCTTTATTGTGTGCCGACGGCCCGTTTGAACAGATGCACACAAGCAGAAGGTTTACAGTGGGTCTTCATATGGAGCCCCAAAACCCAAATACGAACAAAAAAAATAGAATTCCAGAAACTGACTATACTGTGTGCACAACTATTAGATGTTTTCTTGAGGATTTAATTCATTGATGAACAAATTCAGTGCTGTCAGCAAATCCAAAATGTTCAAACCCCCAAACCTGAATGTTTTAGGAAGTAAAAGTGAGTTTCGGCTTCCTCTGGAACGTGTGTGGGCGTGCGCACAATTACACAACTAAATGAAAACCTGTTCATGAGTGAGAAAGGCACAACTAAGAATGAACACCAGATATTTCAAATGTGTTCAGTGATCATTATATCCATCTGTCTTTTCAGTAGCTGCCGTGATCCATCCATCTGTCCGTCCACAGTGTGTCAGTTTCTTGGTCTGTCAGGTTTTGGTGCAGTTGGAACCACGGCCTCCCAAACTCTGTTCATTAGCTGTAATTTCTCTCACGTTTAAAAAGGGCCCACCAGTTCACAGTAGTGTTCAAGTCAAGTGAGGATGGTTGCTGTGTTTTTATTCCATCCTCTCTGAGGCCTCTGCTGGTGAACCCATGGGGTGCTGTGCGGCATAAAAATCATACCTGCCTTGTACAACCCCTGGCAATAATTATGGAATCACCGGCCTCGGAGGATGTTCATTCAGTTGTTTAATTTTGTAGAAAAAAAGCAGATCACAGACATGACACAAAACTAAATTCATTTCAAATGGCAACTTTCTGGCTTTAAGAAACACTATAAGAAATCAAGAAACAAATTGTGGCAGTCAGTAACGGTTAATTTTTTAGACCAAGCAGAGGGAAAAAAATATGGACTCATTCAATTCTGATGAATAAATTATGGAATCACCCTGTAAATTTTCATCCCAAAACTAACACCTGCATCAAATCAGATCTGCTCGTTAGTCTGCATCTAAAAAGGAGTGATCACACCTTGGAGAGCTGTTGCACCAAGTGGACTGACATGAATCATGACTCCAACACGAGAGATGTCAACTGAAACAAAGGAGAGGATTATGAAACTCTTAAAAGAGGGTAAATCATCACGCAATGTTGCAAAAGATGTTGGTTGTTCACAGTCAGTTGTGTTTAAACTCTGGACCAAATACAAACAACATGGGAAGGTTGTTAAAGGCAAACATACTGGTAGACCAAGGAAGACATCAAAGCGTCAAGACAGAAAACTTAAAGCAATATGTCTCAAAAATCGAAAATGCACAACAACACAAATGAGGAACGAATGGGAGGAAACTGGAGTCAACGTCTGTGACCGAACTGTAAGAAACCGCCTAAAGGAAATGGGATTTACATACAGAAAAGCTAAACGAAAGCCATCATTAACACCTAAACAGAAAAAAACAAGGTTACAATGGGCTAAGGAAAAGCAGTCGTGGACTGTGGATGACTGGATGAAAGTCATATTCAGTGATGAATCTCGAATCTGCATTGGGCAAGGTGATGATGCTGGAACTTTTGTTTGGTGCCGTTCCAATGAGATTTATAAAGATGACTGCCTGAAGAGAACATGTAAGTTTTCACAGTCATTGATGATATGGGGCTGCATGTCAGGTAAAGGAACTGGGAAGATGGCTGTCATTACATCATCAATAAATGCACAAGTTTACGTTGATATTTTGGACACTTTTCTTATCCCATCAATTGAAAGGATGTTTGGGGATGATGAAATCATTTTTCAAGATGATAATGCATCTTGCCATAGAGCAAAAACTGTGAAAACATTCCTTGCAAAAAGACACATAGGGTCAATGTCATGGCCTGCAAATAGTCCGGATCTTAATCCAATTGAAAATCTTTGGCAGAAGTTGAAGAAAATGGTCCATGACAAGGCTGCAACCTGCAAAGCTGATCTGGCAACAGCAATCAGAGAAAGTTGGAGCCAGATTGATGACGAGTACTGTTTGTCACTCATTAAGTCCATGCCTCAGAGACTGCAAGCTGTTATAAAAGCCAGAGGTGGTGCAACAAAATACTAGTGATGTGTTGGAGCGTTCTTTTGTTTTTCATGACAGTAACCGGTACTGACTGCCACAATTTTTTTCCTGATTTCTTATAGTGTTTCTTAAAGCCAGAAAGTCGCCATTTGAAATTACTTCAGTTTTGTGTCATGTCTGTGATCTGCTTTTTTTCTACAAAATTAAACAACTGAATGAACATCCTCCGAGGCCGGTGTTTCCATCATTTTTGCCAGGGGTTGTAGACACACATTTAATTCTTCAAGTCTTTGGTATTTAATTTGCAGCTTTTCTTATCCACAGATTTCTTGTGACCCAGTTGACAATTTGCAACAAAACATTTGATCGTTTGTGATCACGCCTCAATAGCTTGACTATTTCAAAAGCGTTTCATCCCTCTGAAAGACCATTTACCATTTCTGACTTTTCAGTGTTGATTAAATCTTTTTTGGCCCATTCCTTGATATAGGACATTAATCTCTAATGGGTAGATATGGTCAAGGATAGGAATGGGGAAGGACAGATGGTAGTTGATTTTGCAAAAAGGATGGAAATGGCTGTGGTGAATACCTACTTTAAGAAAAGGGAGGAGCACAGGGTAACATATAAGAGTGGAGGAAGGTGCACACAGGTGGACTACATTCTTTATAGGAGATGCAAGCTAAAAGAAATCACAGACTGTAAGGTGGTAGCAGGAGAGAGTGTCACTAGACAGCATAGGATGGTTGTTTGTAGGATGACTTTAGAGGTAAAGAAGAAGAAGAGAGTGAGAGCTCAACAAAGGATCAGATGGTGGAAGCTGAAGGAGGAAGAGTGTTGTGTGAAATTTAGCGAGCAGGTGAGAGAAGCACTAGTTGGAGGGGAAGCAATTTTGGACAACTGGAAAAGTACTGCAGATGTGGTGAGGGAGACAGCTAGGGCAGTACTGGGTATGACATCTGGACAGTGGAAGGAAGTCAAGGAGACTTGGTGGTGGAATGAAGAGGTCCAGGAAAGCATAAGGAGAAAGAGGTTGGCGAAAAGGTTTTGGGATAGTCGGAAAGACGAAGAAAGTAGACAGGAGTACAAGGAGATGCGGCGTAAGGCAAGAAGAGAAGTGGCAAAAGCAAAGGAAAAGGCATATTGCGAGCTGTACCAGATGTTGAATAGTAAGGAAGGAGAAAAGGACTTGTACTGATTGGCCAGACAAAGGGACAGAGCTGGAAAGGATGTGCAGCAGGTTAGGGTGGTAAAAGATGCACATGGTAATGTGCTGACAAGTGAGGAGTGTGTGCTGAGAAGGTGGAGGGAATATTTTGAAGAGTTGATGAATAAAGAAAATGAGCGAGAGAAAAGGCTGGATGATGTGGTGAGAGTAAATCAGGAAGTAAAAGAGATTAGCAAGGAAGAAGTGAGGGCTGCTATGAAGAGGATGAAGAGTGGAAAGGCAGTTGGTCCAGATGACATTCCAATGGAGGCATGGAAATGTCTAGGAGAGATGGCAGTAGAGTTTCTAACCAGAGTGTTTAATAAAATCTTGGAAAGTGAGAGCATGCCTGAGGAGTGGAGACGAAGTGTGCTGGTTCCTATTTTCAAGAACAAGGGTGATGTGCAGAGCTGCAGTAACTACAGAGGCATAAAGCTGATCAGCCACAGCATGAAGTTATGGGAAAGAGTAGTAGAAGCTAGGCTTAGAAAACAGGTGAAGATCTGTGAGCAGCAATATGGTTTCATGCCGAGAAAGAGCACTACAGATGCAATGTTTGCTCTGAGAATACTGTTGGAAAAGTACAGAGAAGGACAGAAAGAGTTACATTGTGTGTTTGTGGACTTAGAAAAAGCTTATGATAGGGTGCCAAGAGAAGAGTTGTGGCATTGTATGAGGAAGTCTGGAGTGGCAGAGAAGTATGTTAGGGTAGTGCAGGACATGTACAAGAATAGTGTGACAGCGGTGAGATGCGCAGTCGGAATGACAGACTCATTCAAGGTGGAGGTGGGATTACACCAAGGATCAGCTCTGAGTCCTTTCTTGTTTGCAGTGGTGATGGACAGGTTGACAGATGAGATCAGACAGGAGTCCCCATGGACTATGATGTTTGCAGATGACATTGTGATCTGTAGTGAGAGTAGAGAGCAAGTTGAGTCTAGTCTGTAGAAGTGGAGATATGCTTTGGAGAGAAGGGGAATGAAAGTCAGTAGACGCAAGACTGAGTACATGTGTGTGAATGAGAGGGAGCCCAGTGGAATAGTGCAGTTACAAGGAGTAGAAGTGGTGAAAGTAGATGAGTTTAAATATTTGGGGTCAACTGTTCAAAGTAATGGAGAGTGTGGTAGAGAGGTGAAGAAGAGAGTGCAGGCAGGGTGGAGTGGGTGGAGAAAGGTGGCAGGAGCGATTTGTGACCGAAGAATATCAGCAAGAGTGAAGGGGAAAGTTTACAAAACAGTAGTGAGACCAGCTATGTTGTATGGTTTAGAGACAGTGGCACTAAAAAAAAGACAGGAGGCAGAGCTGGAGGTGGCAGAGCTGAAGATGTTGAGATTCTCTTTGGGAGTGACAAGAATGGACAAGATTAGGAATGAACATATCAGAGGGACAGCTCAGGTGGGACAGTTTGGAGACAAAGTCAGAGAGGCGAGATTGAGATGGTTTGGACATGTGCAGAGGAGGGACCCAGGGTATATAGGGAGAAGGATGCTGAGGATGGAGCCACCAGGAAGGAGGAGAAGAGGGAGACCAAAGAGGAGGTTCATGGATGTGCTGAGAGAGGACACGCAGGTGGTTGGTGTGACAGAGGAAGATACAGAGGACAGGGTGAGATGGAAACGATTGATCTGCTGTGGCGACCCCTAACGGGAACAGCCGAAAGACAAAGAAGAAGAATCTCTTTAGGTCACCCCACCCCAAACTTCATAACACTTGAGAATACTTAAATCCAATAAGCAGTCAGGTTTATATAAGGTGGAATTGGAAAATAGGCACAGAAATGATGAGGTCAGAATACTCACTCGTCTAATAATTGTGCACGCAGTGTAAGAGGATGGCTGGATCAGATCCACAACTGAAACATCTTAAACGTAGCGAGAACACCAGTGTGCAGCTTAAAAAAAAAATGAAAATAGCGGCTTTAATTCTAAAATCCCACTTTGTACACCTCAGTTCAAACGTTCAATCTCACCCTGAAAAACCGTAATTACTCCACCTGGTCAAAACAAACACCATTTGTGTATTGGATTTATCGGATACACAAAAAATCACACACACACACAAGTGATCAGATTGGGTTTTTACATATATAAAAATCACAATTCCAACAGAGGATCCAGCCACACTGATACCTGACTTGTAGAGAATCTCAAGTTCAAGGGTGTAATAGTAATCTAAAAACCCTCCACAGTGACGTGTTCAGAGTAGTGTTCAGAATACTAGTAGTGCTATGTGACTAAATCAAATCAAATCAATTTTATTGATATAGCGCCAAATCACAACAACAGTTGCCCCAAGGCTCTTTATATTGTAAGGCAAAAGCCATACAATAATCACAGAAAAACCCCAACGGTCAAAACGACCCCCTATGAGCAAGCACTTGGCGACAGTGGGAAGGAAAAACTCCCTTTTAACAGAAAGAAACCTCCAGCAGAACCAGGTTCAGGGAGGGGCAGTCTTCTGCTGGGACTGGTTGGGGCTGAAGGGAGAGAATCAGGAAAAAGACATGCTGTGGAAGAGAGCAGAGATCAATCACTAATGATTAAATGCAGAGTGGTGCATACAGAGCAAAAAGAGAAAGAAACACTCAGTGCATCATGGGAACCCCCCAGCAGTCCAAGTCTATAGCAGCATAACTAAGGGATGGTTCAGGGTCACCTGATCCAGCCCTAACTATAAGCTTTAGCAAAAAGGAAAGTTTTAAGCCTAATCTTAAAAGTAGAGAGGGTGTCTGTCTCCCTAATCCGAATTGGGAGCTGGTTCCACAGGAGTGGAGCCTGAAAGCTGAAGGCTCTGCCTCCCATTCTACTCTTAAAAACCCTAGGAACTACAAGTAAGCCTGCAGTCTGAGAGCAAAGCGCTTTATTGGGGTGATATGGTACTATGAGGTCCCGAAGATAAGATGGAACCTGATTATTAAAAAGCTTATAAGTAAGAATAAGAATTTTAAATTCTATTCTAGAATTAACAGGAAGCCGAGGGGCCAATATGGGTGAAATATGCTCTCTCCTTCTAGTCCCCGTCAGTACTCTAGCTGCAGCATGTTGAACTAACTGAAGGCTTTTCAGTGAACTTTTAGGACAACCTGATAATAATGAATTACAATAGTCCAGCCTAGAGGAAATAAATGCATGAATTAGTTTTTCAGCATCACTCTGAGACAAGACCTTTCTAATTTTAGAGATATTGCGCAAATGCAAAAAAGCAGTGGTACATATTTGCTTAATATGCGCATTGAAGGACATATCCTGATCAAAAATGACTCCAAGATTTCTCACAGTATTACTAGAGGTCAGGGTAATGCCATCCAGAGTAAGCATCTGGTTAGACACCATGTTTCTAAGATTTGTGGTGCCAAGTACAATAACTTCAGTTTTATCTGAATTTAAAAGCAGAAAATTAGAGCTCATCCATGTCTTTATGTCTGTAAGACATTCCTGCAGTTTAAGTAATTGGTGTGTGTCCTCTGGCTTCATGGATAGATAAAGCTGGGTATCATCTGCGTAACAATGAAAATTTAAGCAATGCTTTCTAATAATACTGCCTAAGGGAAGCATGCATAAAGTGAATAAAATTGGTCCTAGCACAGAACCTTGTGGAACTCCATAATTAACCTTAGCCTGTGAAGAAGACTCCCCATTTACATGAACAAAGTGTAATCTATTAGATAAATATGATTCAAACCACCGCAGTGCAGTGCCTTTAATACCTATGGCATGCTCTAATCTCTGTAATAAAATTTTATGGTCAACAGTATCAAAAGCAGCACTGAGGTCTAACAGGACAAGCACAGAGATGAGTCCACTGTCTGAGGCCATAAGAAGATCATTTGTAACCTTCACTAATGCTGTTTCTGTACTATGATGAATTCTGAAACCTGACTGAAACTCTTCAAATAGACCATTCCTCTGCAGATGATCAGTTAGCTGTTTTACAACTACCCTTTCAAGAATTTTTGAGAGAAAAGGAAGGTTGGAGATTGGCCTATAATTAGCTAAGATAGCTGGGTCATGGTAATGGTTTAATTACTGCCACCTTAAAAGCCTGTGGTACATAGCCAACTAATAAAGATAGATTGATCATATTTAAGATTGAAGCATTAATTAATGGTAGGGCTTCCTTGAGCAGCCTGGTAGGAATGGGGTCTAATAGACATGTTGATGGTTTGGAGGAAGTGACTAATGAAAATAACTCAGACAGAACAATCGGAGAGAAAGAGTCTAACCAAATACCAGCATTACTGAAAGCAGCCAAAGATAACTATATGTCTTTGGGATGGTTATGAGTATTTTTTCTCTAATAGTTAAAATTTTATTAGCAAAGAAAGTCATGAAGTCATTACTAGTTAAAGTTAAAGGAATACTCGGCTCAATAGAGCTCTGACTCTTTGTCAGCCTGGCTACAGTGCTGAATAGAAACCTGGGGTTGTTCTTATTTTCTTCAATTAGTGATGAGTAGTAAGATGTCCTAGCTTTACGGAGGGCTTTTTTTATAGAGCAACAGACTCTTTTTCCAGGCTAAGTGAAGATCTTCTAAATTAGTGAGACGCCATTTCCTCTCCAACTTACAGGTTATCTGCTTTAAGCTGTGAGTTTGTGTTATACCACGGAGTCAGGCACTTCTGATTTAAGGCTCTGTTTTTCAGAGGAGCTACAGCATCCAAAGTTGTGCTCATTGAGGATGTAAAACTACTGACGAGATAATCTATCTCACTCACAGAGTTTAGGTAGCTACTCTGCACTGTGTTGGTATATGGCATTTGAGAACATAACAAAGAAGGAATCATATCCTTAAACCTAGTTACAGCGCTTTCCGAAAGACTTCTACTGTAATGAAACTTATTCCCCACTGCTGGGTAGTCCATTAAAGTGAATGTAAATGTTATTAAGAAATGATCAGACAGAAGGGGGTTTTCAGGGAATACTGTTAAGTCTTCAATTTCCATACCATAAGTCAAACCAAGATCTAAAGTATGATTAAAGTGGTGGGTGGACTCATTTACATTTTGAGCAAAACCAATTGAGTCTAATAATAGATTAAATGCAGTGTTGAGGCTGTCATTCTCAGCATCTATGTGGATGTTAAAATCGCCCACTATAATTATCTTATCTGAGCTAAGCACTAAGTCAGACAAAAGGTCTGAAAATTCACAGAGAAACTCACAGTAATGACCAGGTGGACGATAGATAACAGCAAATAAAACTGGTTTTTGGGACTTCCAATTTGGATGGACAAGACTAAGAGTCAAGCTTTCAAATGAATTAAAGCTCTGTCTGGGTTTTTGATTAATTAATAAGCTGGAGTGGAAGATTGCTGCTAATCCTCCCCCTCGGCCCGTGCTACGAGCATTCTGGCAGTTAGTGTGACTCGGGGGTGTTGACTCATTTAAACTAACATATTCATCCTGCTGTAACCAGATTTCTGTAAGGCAGAATAAATCAATATGATGATCAATTATTATATCATTTACTAACAGGGACTTAGAAGAGAGAGACCTAATGTTTAATAGACCACATTTAACTGTTTTAGTCTGTGGTGCAGTTGAAGGTGCTATATTATTTTTTCTTTTTGAATTTTTATGCTTAAATAGATTTTTACTGGTTGTTGGTGGTCTGGGAGCAGGCACCGTCTCTATGGGGATGGGGTATTGGGGGGATGGCAGGGGGAGAGAAGCTGCAGAGAGGTTTGTAAGACTACAACTCTGCTTCCTGGTCCCAACCCTGGGTAGTCACGGTTTGGAGGGTTAGTGAATGCCGACGTGAATGACAATCTTACCGAATTTACGCTTAGCCTTAGCCAGCAGTTTCAAATTTCCTTCAATGTCGCCTGCTCTGGCCCCCAGAAGACAATTGACTGTGGTTGCTGGTGTCGCTAACTTCACATTTCTCAAAACAGAGTCGCCAATAACCAGAGTTTGTTCCTCGGCGGGTGTGTCGCCGAGTGGGGAAAAACGGTTAGAGATGTGAACGGGTTGGTGGTGTACAGGGGGCTTCTGTTTAGGACTACGCTTCCTCCTCACAGTCACCCAGCCGGCCTGCTTTCCCGGCTGCTCGGGATCCGCTGGGGGACAGCTAACGGCGGCTAAGCTACCTTGGTCCGCACCGACTACAGGGGCCTGGCTAGCTGTAGGATTTTCCAAGGTGCAGAGCCGAGTCTCCAATTCGCCCAGCCTGGCCTCCAAAGCTACGAATAAGCTACACTTATTACAAGTACCATTACTGCTAAAGGAGGCCGAGGAATAACTAAAAATTTCACACCCAGAGCAGAGAAGTGCGGAAGAGACAGGAGAAGCCGCCATGCTAAACCGGCTAAGAGCTAGTAGCTGCGCTAAGCTAGCGGATTCCTAAAAACACACAAAGTGAATAATGTGTAAATAATTTAGAGGTGATTCAGCAGAGGGAGTGCTTTAGTTAAGGCACGTGAAGATTACACTGTGAAACAAATCGTTATCTAGTTATCTAGATCAATCTAACTACACAGATTAAACGGCGAACAGATACAGCAAAACACCGCTGTGCTCCGAAACAGGAAGTGATACAATACCGCAGTGAGAGCCAACCACCAGAGACTAAAAAGATTAATCCAGGTTTTGAGTATATTTCTTATTGTTACATGGGAAACAAGGTACCAGTAGATTCAGTAGATTCTCACAAATCCAACAAGACCAAGCATTCATGATATGCACATTCTTAAGGCTATGAAATTGGGCTATTAGTAAAAAAAAAAAAAAAAAGTAGAAAAGGGGGTGTTCACAATAATAGCAGTGTGGCATTCAGTCAGTGAGTTTGTCAATTTTGTGGAACAAACAGGTGTGAATCAGATGTCCCTTATTTAAGGATGAAGCCAGCACCTGTTGAACATGCTTTTCTCTTTGAAAGTCTGAGGAAAATGGGATGTTCAAGACATTGTTCAGAAGAACAGCGTAGTTTGATTAAAAAGTTGATTGGAGAGGGGAAAATACACAGGTGTAAAAAAATTATACGCTGTTCATCTACAATGATCTCCAATGCTTTAAAATGGACAAAAAACACAGAGATGCATGGAAGAAAATGGAAAACAACCATCAAAATGGATAGAAGAATAACCAGAATGGCAAAGGCTCACCCATTGATCAGCTCCAGGATGATCAAAGACAGTCTGGAGTTACCTGTAAGTGCTGTGACAGTTAGAAGACGCCTGTGTGAAGCTAATTTATTTGCAAGAATCCCCCGCAAAGTCCCTCCGTTAAATAAAAGACATGTGCAGAAGACGTTACAATTTGCCAAAGAACACATCAACTGGCCTAAAGAGAAATGGAGGAATATTTTGTGGACTGATGAGAGCAAAACTGTTCTTTTTGGGTCCAAGGGCCGCAGACGGTTTGTGAGACGACCCCCAAACTCTGAATTCAAGCAAAAGTTCACAATGAAGACAGTGAAGCATGGTGGTGCAAGCATCATGATATGGGCATGTTTCTCCTACTATGGTGTTGGGCCTATATATCACATACCAGTTATCATGGATCAATTTGGATATGTCAAAATACTTCAAGAGGTCATGTTGCCTTATGCTGAAGAGGACATGCTCTTGAAATGGGTGTTTCAACAAGACATTGACCCCAAGCACACTAGTAAATGAGCAAAATCTTGGTTCCAAACCAACAAAATTAAAGCCTCACAGATGTGAAGAAATCATGAAAAACTGTGGTTATACAACTAAATACTAGTTTAGTGATTCACAGGATTGCTAAAAAAGCAGTTTGAACATAATTTGAGTTTGTAGCGTCAACAGCAGATGCTACTATTATTGTGAACACGCTCTTTTCTACTTTTTTTTTTTTTTTTACTAATAGCCCAATTTCATAGCCTTAAGAGTGTGCATATCATGAATGCTTGCCCAGCCTTCAACCCCTCACTTTTAGCTCGGCTTTGCTGCTCTTCGACTCTGAGCTCAAATAGTCTGATATGATTTGTGACTTGCCTCTTTTTCTCCACATTATTTACAGCCACACTGTCAGCTGACAAACATTTATTTAAGCATTTGTTTGTATGTATGTTCTGCTCCTCGTCTGAAGTGTTTGGGTTCAAACTTGTCTTTCCCTTCCCTCTGTAATTTATGTTCCTGCTATCGGACCTGGACTTGCTCTGTCGGGGTTCTGTGTTTAGCCTGAGAGGTCACTTGCCAGTAAACCAGTTTAATCATTTAATCCTAGTATACATGCATAGTTAATAGATGTAATGTGTATTTTAATACTTGTATTATTCTCAGTATGTATTTCCTTTCATTCCAAACCAAATTACAGTCACTGGCCACTTTATTAGGGACACCTGTTCAATTGCTTGTCATCACAAATAACTAATTAGTCAATCAGACGGCAGCAGCTCACTGCAATTAGGTATCTAGGCATGGAGCAAGACGACTTGCTGAAGTTCAAACTGAGCATCAAAATGGGGAAGAAACAGGATTTAAGTGACTTTGAATGTGGCATGACAGGCTGGTCTGAGTATTTCACAAACTGCTGATGTACTGAGATTTTCACGCATAAAAATCTCTAGGGTCCAAAAAAAAAAGAAAGAAAGAAAAAAGAAAATATCCAGTTGTGGCAGTTGTGTGGACAAGAATGCCTTGTTGATGTCAGAGGACCGAGAAGAAAGAGAAGATTGATTGAATAGGAGACTACATGATGACATCATGGTAATATGGACCAACATCTCTGAGCCAATCTGTGCCATGAAGAATTCAGGCAGTACTGGAGGCAAAAGTGGGTCCAACCCGGCACTAGCAAGACCTACCTAAGTGGCCAGTGAGTGAAAACTATTTCCTTATGTTGTCTTTGTATTGTAGTGATACACTTCATTTCTATCTGGAAGCCACTCCTCACTAAAAAGCACATGGCAGCCCACCAGGAGTTTGCCAAAAGGCACCTGAAGGAATCTCAGACCAGGAGAAACAAAATTCTCTGGTCTGATGAAACAAAGATTGAAGTTTTGGTGTGAATGCCAGGCGTCAGGTTTGGAGGAAACCAGGCACCATCCAAACAGGAAGTGGGAGACTAATGAGGACTGGGGGAAAGATGAATTCAGCAACAGAGACATCCTGGATGAAAACCTGCTCCAGAGGGCTCTTGACCTCAGACTGGGGCGACGGTTCATCTTTCAGCAGAACAATGACTTTAAAGACACAGCCAAGATATCAAAGGAGTGGCTTCAGGACAACAAGATTAGCCATATTTCTCTCAGACTGAGATGAAATTTCTCCTTCAGCAAGTCCAACAAAGTCCATCCATTCGAGTGTGATCCATCTCGGTTTATTGATGGTGGAGTAATCACGCATCTCAACATAATGATATTTATTTGGGACAAAACAGTTGAATCTGTTGAGCATTCTAATGTCTGGCACTGCTTTAAACCTGATCACCAGCAGTGGAATACTGACCGTCCATTTGTTCCACACTGCCATCTTCACACACACTCTTCACACACACTTTGACACTCAATCAATCAATCAATCAATCAATCAATTTTTTTATATAGTGCCAAATCACAACAAACAGTTGCCCCAAGGCGCTTTATATTGTAAGGCAAGGCCATACAATAATTATGTAAAACCCCAACGGTCAAAACGACCCCCTGTGAGCAAGCATTTGGCCACAGTGGGAAGGAAAAACTCCCTTTTAACAGGAAGAAACCTCCAGCAGAACCAGGCTCAGGGAGGGGCAGTCTTCTGCTGGGACTGGTTGGGGCCGAGGGAGAGAACCAGGAAAAAGACATGCTGTGGAGGGGAGCAGAGATCGATCACTAATGATTAAATGCAGAGTGGTGCATACAGAGCAAAAAGAGAAAGAAACAGTGCATCATGGGAACCCCCCAGCAGTCTACGTCTATAGCAGCATAACTAAGGGATGGTTCAGGGTCACCTGATCCAGCCCTAACTATAAGCTTGAGCAAAAAGAAAAGTTTTAAGCCTAATCTTAAAAGTAGAGAGGGTGTCTGTCTCCCTGATCTGAATTGGGAGCTGGTTCCACAGGAGAGGAGCCTGAAAGCTGAAGGCTCTGCCTCCCATTCTACTCTTACAAACCCTAGGAACTACAAGTAAGCCTGCAGTCTGAGAGCGAAGCGCTTTATTGGGGTGATATGGTACTACGAGGTCCCTAAGATAAGATGGGACCTGATTATTCAAAACCTTCTAAGTAAGAAGAAGAATTTTAAATTCTATTCTAGAATTAACAGGAAGCCAATGAAGAGAGGCCAATATGGGTGAGATATGCTCTCTCCTTCTAGTCCCCGTCAGTACTCTAGCTGCAGCATTTTGAATTAACTGAAGGCTTTTTAGGGAACTTTTAGGACAACCTGATAATAATGAATTACAATAGTCCAGCCTAGAGGAAATAAATGCATGAATTAGTTTTTCAGCATCACTCTGAGACAAGACCTTTCTGATTTTAGAGATATTGCGTAAATGCAAAAAAGCAGTCCTACATATTTGTTTAATATGCGCATTGAATGACATATCCTGATCAAAAATTACTCCAAGATTTCTCACAGTATTACTAATTACTAGAGGTCAGGGTAATGCCATCCAGAGTAAGGATCTGGTTAGACACCATGTGATGGTTGGTGCTTGATGAAATAGTGTTTGATGTATGTTGAGGACTGCAACATTTTTCCGGCTCACATGAAGCTGTGAAATTCACAGCTCTGTCCCGGTTCCAAAATTCTTATGAGGAAATTAAATATAAGCTCTCCAGCCTCCTGTGACTTTAATAAGGAACTGGATATAGAAAATGAGAGCTGGGTCCCTTTAATATCATGAAAGCTTCTCTGGCTTGCATGATATTATGATTCTGTGCCACAGACTTTGTAATGTGTCCTTAGCACACTGAACGGGATGCACCAGGGTGCTGTGCGGCTCATCCAGTGCACACTTGGGACGTGCCTGACGGTGTGGGGAATTACCATTGCATGTGATCAGACTGTTTTAAATGCTGTTTTGAGGCCGTCAGAACGTTTACAACACAGTCAGACTGTGATCACACTGCACTTTGACCACGTTTGTGCTTTTTCCACCTCAAACGCACCTCGACAGTTGAGTGCATGTGCTCTGCATTCGTGCTGGCTGCTCGAATGTGCATAAGTGTTTGGACTGCACTCAGATGGCTGTCGGAGGCTTTCAAATGCACCCGACTTTGACATTCATTCAGCTATTCATTCAGGCTCATTCGGCCTCTCGTGTGATGGAGGTACGAACATGATAAGGAACCTTGGACATTGATTTTTAGATACTGTAAATAAAATAGCATGAAAAGTAGTGTACATTTTTAAGTCTGGTAGATTCATTCATTCATATCTGCATAGTAGAGAAGCTTGAATCTTCGACTGGACTGGGTTGCTTGATGCAAGGACGTTTTGCTTCAAATCGCAGAAGGTCCCTCAGCTAAAATTCTTGCTCTGGAAGTCTGACTTCTGTCTGACTCTTGTAGAGACGAATAAACAGAAAGCCACAAAACCTGGAGTTTTAAACCTAACAGACCCCTCCTACTGAGAGGCAGACTGCTATAGGCTAGTGACTAAACAACAGCTCTAATTAGCACCTATTATGCTCTAGTTAGCACCCTCCTAATGACAGGGCAGCTGTCCCTCCTAATGATGGGATGGATGCCTTTCATGATGGCTCCCTTGATGACTCTCCTGATGACGTGAATGACCCATTACCATGAACAAAAGACTGAAACTCCTTTGACCTGAGTACCCCATTGTAAACAGGGGATAAAGCGTGTCGCAGACCCCCTCCGTGGTTAAGGCTGGGTTTCAAACGTTTCACAAAGAATGCCTCCTTGACCCCTCTCTCAAACCATTTCTTCTCTCTGGCTAATATTTTCTTGTCCTCAAACGTGTGGTTAGTGTCTTTAAGGTGGAGATGAACTGCAGACTGAGGTCCACTGGCGCCCTCTCTGTGGTGCTGGTATAGTCGTTTGTGTAAAGGTTGCTTAGTCTCACCTATGTAGTGTTCGTTACAGTTTTCCTGACATCTGATAGAATACACTACATTGCTCTGTTTGTAACTAGGGATCATGTCCTTAGGGTGAACTAATTTCTGTCTCAAGGTGTTAACCGGTTTAAAGTAAACTGGGATTTTGTGCTGTCTGAAGATCCTCTGTAGTTTTTCCCCTACTCCTGCTAAATAAGGGAGAGACACTCCTCTTCTTCTTGTGTCCGTCTCCTGGTCTTTTTGTTCTCTGGCACTTCTGCACTTTGTCCAGGGACCATCGTGGGTACCCACATACTGTGAGGGCTTTCCAGACACGTTGTTGTTCTTTAGCCCTTCCCTATGCAGTTGTGGGTACCTGTAGGGCTCTGTGTTGAAGCGTCCTGATCACCCCGAGCTTGTGTTCAAGGGTGTGGTTTGAGCCAAAGAGCAGATATTGGTCAGGTGAGTTGGTTTTCTGTAAACCCCTGTCTGGAGCTGCCTGTTCTCTCCAATGGTAACATTACAGTCCAAGAAGGCTAAACGGTTGTTTCTGGCATCCTCACGTGTGAACTTGATTTTGGCGTCCACCGAGTTGATGTGTTCTGTAATGTCC
Source organism: Thalassophryne amazonica (assembly GCF_902500255.1). Taxonomy (NCBI): domain Eukaryota; kingdom Metazoa; phylum Chordata; class Actinopteri; order Batrachoidiformes; family Batrachoididae; genus Thalassophryne; species Thalassophryne amazonica. Next base: position 9,833,338 of record NC_047112.1, read on the forward strand.
TCAACTTCCTGTTGCTTGATTTTAACCCATGTGTCATCAACATTTCAGATATGTTGATATGTTTCAGATATGTCTGTTTATTCGTCTCTACAAGAGTCAGACAGAAGTCAGACTTCCAGAGCAAGAATTTTAGCTGAGGAAGCTTCTGCGATTTGAAGCGAAACGTCCTCGCGTCAAGCAACCCAGTCCAGTCAAAGATTCAAGCTTCTCTACTATGGAAACCACATGGACACAACATTTACATTTACTTTAATGGACTACCCAGCAGTGAGGAATAAGTTTCATTATAGTACAAGTCTTTCGGAAAGCGCTGTAACTAGGTTTAAGGATATGATTCCTTCTTTGTTATGTTCTCCAATGCCATATACCAACACAGTGCAGAGTAGCTACCTAAACTCTGTGAGTTAGATAGATTATCTCGTCAAAAGTTTTACATCCTCATTGAGCACAACTTTGGATGCTGTAGCTCCTCTGAAAAAGAGAGCCTTAAATCAGAAGTGCCTGACTCCGTGGTATAATTCACAAACTCGCAGCTTAAAGCAGATAACCCCTAAGTTGGAGAGGAAATGGCGTGTCACTAATTTAGAAGATCTTCACTTAGCCTGGAAAAAGAGTCTGTTGCTCTATAAAAAAGCCCTCCGTAAAGCTAGGACATCTTACTACTCATCACTAATTGAAGAAAATAAGAACAACCCCAGGTTTCTTTTCAGCACTGTAGCCAGACTGACAAAGAGTCAGAGATCTACTGAGCCGAGTATTCCTTTAACTTTAACTAGTAATTACTTCATGACTTTCTTTGCTAAGAAAAAATTACTCATAACCATCCCAAAGACATATCGTTATCTTTGGCTGCTTTCAGTGATGCTGGTATTTGGTTAGACTCTTTCTCTCCGATTGGTCTATCTGAGTTATTTTCATTAGTCACTTCCTCCAAACCATCAACATGTCTATTAGACCCCATTCCTACCAGGATGCTCAAGGAAGCCCTACCATTAATTAATGCTTCGATCTAAATATGATCAATCTATCTTATTAGTTGGCTATGTACCACAGGCTTTTAAGGTGGCAGTAATTAAACCATTATTAAAAAGCCATCACTTGACCCAGCTATCTTAGCTAATTATAGGCCAATCTCTAACCTTCCTTTTCTCTCAAAATTCTTGAAAGGGTAGTTGTAAAACAGCTAACTGATCATCTGCAGAGGAATGGTCTATTTGAAGAGTTTCAGTCAGGTTTCAGAATTTATCATAGTACAGAAACAGCATTAGTGAAGGTTACAAATGATCTTCTTATGGCCTCAGACAGTGGACTCATCTCTGTGCTTGTTCTGTTAGACCTCAGTGCTGCTTTTGATACTGTTGACCATAAAATTTTATTACAGAGATTAGAGCATGCCATAGGTATTAACGGCACTGCGCTGCGATGGTTTGAATCATATTTATCTAATAGATTACAATTTGTTCATGTAAATGGGGAATCTTCTTCACAGACTAAGGTTAATTATGGAGTTCCACAAGGTTCTGTGCTAGGACCAATTTTATTCACTTTATACGTTTCCCTTAGGCAGTATTATTAGACGGCATTGCTTAAATTTTCATTGTTATGCAGATGATACCCGGCTTATCTATCCATGAAACCAGAGGACACACACCAATTAGCTAAACTGCAGGATTGTCTTACAGACATAAAGACATGGATGACCTCTAATTTCCTGCTTTTAAACTCAGATAAAACTGAAGTTATTGTACTTGGCCCCACAAATCTTAGAAACATGGTGTCTAACCAGATCCTTACTCTGGATGGCATTACCCTGACATCTCGTAATACTGTGAGAAATCTTGGAGTCATTTTTGATCAGGATATGTCATTCAATGCGCATATTAAACAAATATGTAGGACTGCTTTTTTGCATTTGCACAATATCTCTAAAAGTAGAAAGGTCTTGTCTCAGAGTGATGCTGAAAAACTAATTCATGCATTTATTTCCTCTAGGCTGGACTATTGTAATTCATTATTATCAGGTTGTCCTAAAAGTTCCCTGAAAAGCCTTCAGTTAATTCAAAATGTACCATATCACCCCAATAGAGCGCTTCGCTCTCAGACTGCAGGCTTACTTGTAGTTCCTAGGGTTTTTAAGACTAGAATGGGAGGCAGAGCCTTCAGCTTTCAGGCTCCTCTCCTGTGGAACCAGCTCCCAATTCGGATCAGGGAGACAGACACCCTCTCTACTTTTAAGATTAGGCTTAAAACTTTCCTTTTTGCTAATGCTTATATTTAGGGCTGGATCAGGTGACCCTGAACCATCCCTTAGTTATGCTGCTATAGACTTAGACTGCTGGGGGGTTCCCATGATGCACTGAGTGTTTCTTTCTCATTTTGCTCTGTATGCACCACTCTGCATTTAATCATTAGTGACTGATCTCTGCTCTCTTCCACAGCATGTCTTTTCCTGATTCTCTCCCCTCAGCCCCAACCAGTCCCAGCAGAAGACTGCCCCTCCCTGAGCCTGGTTCTGCTGGAGGTTTCTTCCTGTTAAAAGGGAGTTTTTCCTTCCCACTGTCGCCAAGTGCTTGCTCACAGGGGGTCGTTTTGACCCTTGGGGTTTTTCTGTGATTATTGTATGACTCTTGCCTTACAATATAAAGCGCCTTGGGGCAACTGTTGTTGTGATTTGGTGCTATATAAATAAAATCGATTTGATCTGATTTAGTCACATAGCACTACTGTTATTCTGAACACTACTGTACCGTCACTGTGGAGGGTTTTTAGATTACTATTACACCCTTGAACTTGAGATTCTCTACAGGTCAGGTATCAGTGTGGCTGGATCCTCTGTTGGAATTGTGATTTTTATATATGTAAAAACCCAATCTGATCACTTGTGTGTGTGTGTGATTTTTTTTGTGTATCCGATAAATCCAATACACAAATGGTGTTTGTTTTGACCAGGTGGAGTAATTACGGTTTTTCAGGGTGAGATTGAACGTTTGAACTGAGGTGTACAAAGTGGGATTTTAGAATTAAAGCCGCTATTTTCATTTTTTTAAGCTGCATACTGGTGTTCTCGCTACGTTTAAGATGTTTCAGTTGTGGATCTGATCCAGCCATCCTCTTACACTGCGTGCACAATTATTAGACGAGTGAGTATTCTGACCTCATCATTTCTGTGCCTATTTTCCAATTCCATCTTATATAAACCTGACTGCTTATTGGATTTAAGTATTCTCAAGTGTTATGAAGTTTGGGGTGGGGTGGCCTAAAGAGATTAATGTCCTATATCAAGGAATGGGCCAAAAAGATTTAATCAACACTGAAAAGTCAGAAATGGTAAATGGTCTTTCAGAGGGATGAAACGCTTTTGAAATAGCCAAGCTATTGAGGTGTGATCACAAACGATCAAATGTTTTGTTGCAACTTGTCAACTGGGTCACAAGAAATCTGTGGATAAGAAAAGCTGCAAATTAAATACCAAAGACTTGAAGATTTAAATGTGTCTACAACCCCTGGCAAAAATTATGGAATCACCGGCCTCAGAGGATGTTCATTCAGTTGTTTAATTTTGTCGAAATAAAGCAGATCACAGACATGACACAAAACTAAGTCATTTCAAATGGCAACTTTTCTGTTTTTCTGTAATTGTTGTATGGCTCTTGCCTTACAATATAAAGCACCTTGGTGCGACTGTTTGTTGTGACTTGGCGCTATATAAATAAATAATTTGATTGATTTGATATTCCCTTGTTAGCTTACAAGCTATAGTTATGTTGCGCTAGATGAATTGTTTTCGGTTTAGATTGAGTCAGATTTATTTTCAGTCAGTTTTAGATTGTTTCAGGTAGGTTTTCCTGGAGCTGCACTCACTTTGGTTTTGATTAGGTTGGCTTTCTGTTTTTGTTGTTTTACAACACAGATATTGTTTATTCAAGTATGGCAGTGGTAGGTCCATGACCTATACGGGATCTAGGCACTCCCGCCATCATGAGCCTCCCAGCTGACTGGGCTATAGCAGTGGGTAGATGGGACTCATTAGCCCTGTTAAGGCGGTCCACCTAGGGGAAGGAAAACCCTGATGTTAAACCCCCAGCCTGGGTTACTGCCCCCGTGCCTCCGAGGAAGGTTCTTTAGCCAGAGGCTAGGAGAAGGTCACTCTGATGTAAAACCTACAGCCTGGTGGTCGCCACAGCCGTCTCAGCTTGTCTGTGCCACTGTGGAGTGCCACCTTGCCTAAAGAGTGGAATTGGTGTGCGCGAGCTGATCCCCACTTTAAGCAACGAGCACAGGTGGAAGGAAAGCCCTGCAGCGATGGGAAGAGGCGGAAACACAGGTGCATGATGCCACTGGGAGCTGCAGTCTCGATCCTGCATGCAGGCGGCTCAGGAGCTATGATCGTTTGATTGCTGACCCGAGACAACAGCATCATCCGGCAGGGCCCTGGGTAACCAAGCAGCCCTGTTTAGGGATAGCCCTGCTTGCTCCACATAGAGAAAAGGTCATCTAAACATGGCTTGTCTCACTAGACCCGGTTGGCTCACCGCTGCCAACGGGCATCACTACACGCGGTGCGAAAAGAAAACAAAGAACATGAAAATCGTGTGCTGGAATGTACGCACAATGATGGACTCAGACAATAGCGATCGTCCTCAAGACGCTCAGCCTTAGTCGCCAAAGAGCTAGCAAGGCTTGACATAGACATTGCTGCACTCAGCGAGGTGGCACTTTGCAGACCAAGGGTCACTCACCGAGGAAGGTACAGGCTACACACTGTTCTGGTCAGGGAAGGCTAAAGAAGATCGTCGACTCTCAGGGGTCGGGTTCATGATTAAGAGCACCATAGCACATAGGTTACACAGTTTGCCAGTTGGACATTCTGACCGACTCATGTCACTCCGGCTCCCCATCAACAACAAGGATTTTGCCACTATTGTTAGTGTGTATGCCCCAACCATGCAGGCCGACATCGGAGTTAAGGAGGCTTTCTATAGCGATCTGCACAACCTTCTACAGCGCGTCGACACCCAGGACAAGCTCCTCATCATGGGAGATTTCAACGCCAGGAGTGGGCCACAACTGATGTATGGAAGGACATGCTAGGGAAACATGGCATAGGCAACTGTAACGACAATGGCCGCCTGCTGCTGGACCTTCTGCTCTGCACATGACTTGACGATCAACAGCCTGTTCCAACAGAAGAGAGATTCAAAGCAACCTGGAGACACCCACGCTCCAAACACTGGCACCTTCTGGACTACGTTCTGACGCGACAGCGTGATAGAAGAGAACGTACTACATACCAGGGTGATGCCTAGCGCGGATTGCTATACGGATCATCGCTTGGTCCGTTCCAAGATTGCTTCACTTTCAAGGCCCCTCCTAAGAAGAAAGGCCCACAGTTTAGAAGCTACAAGTCCACAAGCTGCAAGACAGACACAAAATGGAGTTCCAGGCCAAACTAGAAGAGAGACTGGGTGGAGAAGAAGGCCTGCCTGACAACTCTGAACAACAGTGGATGAGATTAAGACCATCCTTCAGGAGACGGCAGCAGAAGTAGTGGGCTTCTCAGCCAGGGAAAATAAAGACTGGTTTGATGAGTCTGATGCACAGATCCAGGAACTACTAGAAAGAAACGTGCATGCCACAAGACTCTTTTAGCTAAACCTGATGACACTCTGCCAAGACAGCTTACAGAAATGCTGCTCCACACTGCAAAGCAAGCTCCACATACTGCAGAACGACTGGTGGCTAGCTTTGCGGAGAAGACACACAGCATGCTGATGCTGGAGACATGCGCTCGCTTTTATGAAGCCCTTAAGACCATCCATGGGCCAGCACATCAAGTGCAAGCACCCCTGCACTCCTCAGACGGCTCCACCCTTCTGACGGACAGGAAACATTATGCAGCGTGGTCAGAACACTTTGAAAACCTCTTCAGTGACAAGCGCACTGTGCAAGAGTCATCTATCGAGAAGATTCCCAGGTGGAGGTGAAATGGGAACTTGATGACCCCCCAACACTTGAGGAGATCCGAAAGGCCACCACGCAGCTGATCCAGGGAAGGTCTCCTGCATAGATGGCATCCCAGCAGAGGTGTAGCAAAATGGAGGTGAGGCAGTCCTCGACAAGCTTCAGATTCTATTCTCCAGTTGCTGGAAAAGGAAATGGTTCCACATAACCTTCGGGATGCGGTCATTGTCTCCCTGTACAAGAACAAGGGCGACAAGTCCGACTGTTCTAATTACCGGGGCATCAGTCTCAATAACAGGTAAGATTTTGGCTTGAGTGCTGCTCAACAGGCTTACCCCTACCATAGTGCATGAAAATACTCCGAGAGGTCAGTGCAGATTTCGGGCCAACAGGGAGCCACCGACATGATCTTCGTCCTGAGACAGATCCAGGAGAAGTGCAGAGAACAGAACATGGCCCTTTATGCAGCCTTCATAGACCTAGCCAAGGCTTTTGACATGGTCAGTCATGAGGGTTTGTGGAAGATTCTTGCACGCCTTGGCTGCCCTCCAAAACTCCTCACCATCATCCGCCAGCTGCATGAAGGCCAGATGGGACAAGTGAAGTACAACGGTACTCTGTCCGGCAGCTTCCCCATCTCAAATGGCGTCAAACAAGGTTGCATCCTCGCGCCCACTCTGTTCTCCATCTTCTTCAGCATGATGTTTCGTGAGGCAAAGAAGACTTGACAGACGGCATCTATATCCGCTTCAGAACGACGGAAGTCTGTTTAATTTGCGGGCCTCTGTCCGACACTCAGATCACCGAACAGCTAATCATGGAGCTGCTCTTCGCAGATGACTGCGCCCTCGTCGCCCATACGGAGGCAAGCCTTGCAGCACATTGTCAACTGTTTTGCTGAGCGAGCAAGAGCCTTCGGCCTCACTCATCAGCCTGAGGAAAGAGTGCCCACCGCAAAGTGCAACGGTATCGACAATATATTTACAATAGAACAGATGAAATTATCAGGAATGGGATTCTTGATGACAGATGTTAGTGATCACTTACCGTCTTTCAATATTTAAATATAAAAAGAGGTACAAGAAAAAAACTGTTATAAACTTTAAAAGAGATAAGTCAGTAAAAGCCTTAGAGGCATTAAAATATGATCTTAAAAATCAAAATTGGGAAGAAGTTTATGTCAGTGATGTTAATGTAGCATATAATTCATTTATGAAAATATTGATGAAATCATATAATAAAAACTGTAAATTAATACAAAGTAGTAAGAAAAGAGTAAATAAACCATGGCTGACAAAGGGAATAAAAAATGCTTGTGCAAAGAAAAACTATTTATACAGGTGCTTTTTAAAAATGCAAACAAAGGAAACAGAACACAGATACAAAAAATATAAAAATAAACTATTGAAAATAATTAGGAAACCAAAAAAAAATTATTATAGTGAACAATTAAATAAGAGTAAAGATAATATGAGGGCAACATGGGGAATTATAAAAAGTGTGATTGAAAGTGATAGAGCGAAAGTAACTTTTCCAAATTACTTTGTCAAAGAAAATAAAGAGATATATGACATAAAAGAAGTGGCAAATGGGTTTAATGATTATTTTTCAAATGTAGGATCAAGTCTGGTGGGAAATAAACCAATAGTAGAAGATACATTACATACACTTGTAAATACGGTCAATAGTATTTTCCTGGACAATGTGGAAAAGATGAAATAAGAAATATTGTAAAAAAAACTGTGTAAGCAAAAGATCAACTGACCATGAAGATTTAGACATGATGACTGTAAAAAGTATAATAGAAACTGTTATTGAACCATTCACTTATATTTGCAATCTGTCTCTGTCAACAGGGATTTTTCCAGATGAAATGAAAATTGCCAAGGTAGTCCCATTATATAAAAATGGAGACAAACATAATTTCTCTAATTACAGGCCAGTATCATTGCTTCCACAGTTTTCTAAAATTATGGAAAAAGTTTTTATGACAAGGTTGGATAAATTCATTGAGAAACATCATATTTAAATAATGCTCAGTATGGATTCAGAACAAAACATTTGACAGCTATGGCAATTATGGAATTAATAGAGAAAATATCAACAACAATAGAAAATAAGGATTATTTTGTAAGTATTTTTATTGACTTGAAAAGGCTTTTGATGTTATTGACCACTCAAGATTGCTTCACAAGTTACAACAATATGGAATAAGAGGTATTGCACATCAGTGGGTAAAAAGCTACTTAGAAAACAGAAAACAGTTTGTTCAGATAAATAATATCAAATCAGAATTGTGTAATATTGCTTATGGAGTACCACAAGGATCGGTACTTGGACCCAAACTGTTTATTTTGTATATCAATGATTTTGTGAATGTATCTAATGTGCTTGGTAGCATTTTATTTGCTGATGATACAACGCTGTTTTACTCTGGATCAGATATACAGGAAGTAGCACAAGTGATAAATACAGAACTGGAAAAGGTTTAAACATTGGTTTGATATAAACCGACTGTTACTAAATATTAATAAGACAAATTTCATATTGTTTAATGACAGAGCAAAAAAAAAAAAATGTGTCATTGCAAATAGATGGAATGGATATACAAAGGGTAAAAGAAACAAATTTTTAGGAGTCATGATTGATGAAGATCTTACATGGAAGTCACACATAAATTACATAAAAGGAAAAATAGCGAAAGCCATTGCTGTTTTGCATAAGTAAATATTCATTAAATAGTTATGGTTTATTAACATTGTACAATTCATTGATTTTCCCATATTTAACTTATTGTGTAGAAATCTGGGGATCAACATATACAACTTATATACAACCTTTGTTTATTCTGCAGAAAAGGGCTTTAAGGGTGATTAGCAACAGTGGTTTTAGAGATCCATCTAATCCATTGTTCGTTAAGTACAAAGTACTTAAATTTCGTGATTTGGTTGATTTGAAAATATTACAAACAATGTACCAAGCTAATAAAAATGCTATACCAACAAACATTCAGAATATGTTTGAGAAAGAGTAAGTTAGTTATAAACTGAAAGGAATAGAAGTCTTTAGAAAACCAAGATACAGAACCAAAGTAAAGGAAAGGAGTATTGCAGTAAATGGTGTAAAATTATGGAACAATCTCAACAAAGAAATTAAAGAATTAAGGTGCTTAAATTATTTTAAAAACGTATTAACTAGATGTATTAAGTAAGTATGAAACTATGAAATAAGTCGTGGGCTGTAAGGAAGTAAAATAACGTAATTTGTTAATAATGTTTAACATGTTTTAAGTTTAAAAATGTAAACAATCTGTTAAATAATGTCGAAAAATGACGCTGGATATTGAAAGATTGTATTGTAATATGGGGCAGAAAATATAAGACTTGTTCTTCTCTCTGCTCCTTTTCATTCTGGTAATGGAGATGCTTTATTTCTGCTTTTCTGTTTGTTTTTTTTTCTTTTAAACGAATGAAATAAATAAATAAATAAAAAATAATAATAATAATAAAATAAATAAAAGACAGAAGTGCTATATCAACCGGTCCCCCATACAGCATATACCCCACCCCAAATCACATCGAGGGTACCAGCCTGAATGCAGTAGAGCACTTCACGTATCTCGGTAGTGTTATCTCAAACGACGCATCTGTTGCCAAGGACCTAGACAGTCGCCTTGCCAAGGCCAGCCGTTCTTTTGGTCGACTCTCAAAAGAAAGTCTGGCAGAATCATGCACTGCGCCTTTCCACAAATGTGCAGGTCTACAGAGCCATTGTGGTCCCTACCCTCCTGTATGGAGCTGAAACCTGGGTTCTGTATCACCAGCAGATCAGATTACTGGAACGCTTTCATCAGCGTTGTCTCCGAAACATCTCGGGATCAAGTGGCAGGACTACGTCTCAAATGGGACATCCTTACCACAGCCAAATTGCACAGCATGGAGTCTATTAAACTCAAGCAACAGCTTCGTGCAGGCCACGTAGCCAGGATGGATGATACATGCATGCCGAAATTAATTCTCTTTGGTGAGCTCAAGGAAGGGAGACGAAACCAAGGGGCCCCCAAAAAGCACTTATAGGACCAGCTGAAGAAACAGCTCTCCCTTGCAGGCATTCAGCATCAGTCATGGCAGCATCTAGCTACAGAATGACTCAGCTGGCTTTCCAGCATCAAATCCGCCAGCCTGAAGTTTGAGGAGAAAAGAAGTGAGGCCTCACGCCAGAAGCGTCAAAGACAGAAAGAGCGGGCAGCAGCACAAGCCCAGTCTACTCAAGTGTTCATTTGCCCCAAGTGTAACAGGTCTGTTGCATCCCACATCGGACTTTTGAAGCCACCAGAGGGCTTGTAGAAAATGAACTAAAAAAGGGCCTTCCCACTATCCTCGCAGCGAGGAAACTGCAACAACAAACGATCTAAATGTTTTGTTGCAAATTCTCAACTGGTCACAAGAAATCTGTGGATAAGAAAAGCTGCAAATTAACTACCAAAGACTTGAAGAATTAAATGTGTGTCTACAGTAGAAGGCAGGTATGATTTTTATGCCGCACAGCACCCCATGGGTTCACCAGCAGAGGCCTCAGAGGGGATGGAATAAAAACACAGGAACCGTCCTCACTTGACTTGAACACTACCGTGACCTGGTGGGCCCCTTTTAAACGTGAGAGAAATTACAGCTAATGAACAGAGTTTGGGAGGCCGTGGTCCCAACTGCACCAAAACCTGACAGACCAAGAAACTGACACTGTGGATGGACAGATGGATGGATCACGGCAGCTACTGAAAAGACAGATGGATATAATGATCACTGAACACATTTGAAATATCTGGTGTTCATTCTTAGTTCTGCCTTTCTCTCATGAACAGGTTTTCATTTAGTTGTGTAATTGTGCGCACCCCACACATTCCAGAGGAAGCCAAAACTCAATTTCCCTTCCTAAAACATTCAGGTTTGGGGGGTTGAACATTTTGGATTTGCTGACAGCACTGAATTTGTTCATCAATGAATTAAATCCTCAAGAAAACATCTAATAGTTGTGCACACAGTATAATCAGTTTCTGGAATTCTATTTTTTGGTTGGTATTTGGGTTTTGGGGCTCCATATGAAGACCCACTGTAAACCTTCTGCTTGTGTGCATCTGTTCAAACGGGCCGTCGGCACACGATACAATAAAGGCTTGCATACATTTTCACTGAATTCATGATTGAATGTCGTGTTGCCATGTTTCACCCCATATTTAAAATATGATCACTATTTTACACATAAGCAAACCTCCATCAGGCTCTGCCCCTGTAGTCCTAAACTATATCTTGCGGAAGCAGCATAACAATCCTCAGATCAGCTCGCTCCAATTCTGTGACTGAAACCAGAACTGGGTTTGCAGCACCCCCATAATTAAAATACCCTGCACGTGCAATACATCCAGTGGGCTTTTTTTTTCCCCTTCTACTTAAGCAGAACTGATTAAGAGTTCTTAAAGTAGGTGGTGACATTGGCCAGACAAAGGGACAGAGCTGGAAAGGATGTGCAGCAGGTTAGGGTGGTAAAAGATGCACATGGTAATGTGCTGACAAGTGAGGAGTGTGTGCTGAGAAGGTGGAGGGAATATTTTGAAGAGTTGATGAATAAAGAAAATGAGCGAGAGAAAAGGCTGGATGATGTGGTGAGAGTAAATCAGGAAGTAAAAGAGATTAGCAAGGAAGAAGTGAGGGCTGCTATGAAGAGGATGAAGAGTGGAAAGGCAGTTGGTCCAGATGACATTCCAATGGATGGCATGGAAATGTCTAGGAGAGATGGCAGTAGAGTTTCTAACCAGAGTGAATAAAAATCTTGGAAAGTGAGAGCTGCCTGAGGAGTGGAGACGAGTGTGCTGGTTCCATTTTCAAGAACAAGGGTGATGTGCAGAGCTGCAGTAACTACAGAGGCATAAAGCTGATCAGCCACAGCATGAAGTATGGGAAAGAGTAGTAGAAGCTAGGCTTAGAAAACAGGTGAAGATCTGTGAGCAGCAATATGGTTTCATGCCGAGAAAGAGCACTACAGATGCAATGTTGCTCTGAGAATACTGTTGGAAAAGTACAGAGAAGGACAGAAAGAGTTACATTGTGTGTTTGTGGACTTAGAAAAAGCTTATGATAGGGTGCCAAGAGAAGAGTTGTGGCATTGTATGAGGAAGTCTGGAGTGGCAGAGAAGTATGTTGGGTAGTGCAGGAATGTACAAGAATAGTGTGACAGCGGTGAGATGCGCCAGTCGGAATGACAGACTCATTCAAGGTGGAGGTGGGATTACACCAAGGATCAGCTCTGAGTCCTTTCTTGTTTGCAGTGGTGATGGACAGGTTGACAGATGAGATCAACAGGAGTCCCCATGGACTATGATGTTTGCAGATGACATTGTGATCTGTAGTGAGAGTAGAGAGCAAGTTGAGTCTAGTCTGTAGAAGTGGAGATATGCTTTGGAGAGAAGGGAATGAAAGTCAGTAGACGCAAGACTGAGTACATGTGTGTGAATGAGAGGGAGCCCAGTGGAATAGTGCAGTTACAAGGAGTAGAAGTGGTGAAAGTAGATGAGTTTAAATATTTGGGGTCAACTTCAAAGTAATGGAGAGTGTGGTAGAGAGGTGAAGAAGAGAGTGCAGGCAGGGTGGAGTGGGTGGAGAAAGGTGGCAGGAGCGATTTGTGACCGAAGAATACAGCCAAGAGTGAAGGGGAAAGTTTACAAAACAGTAGTGAGACCAGCTATGTTGTATGGTTTAGAGACAGTGGCACTAAAAAAAAGACAGGAGGCAGAGCTGGAGGTGGCAGAGCTGAAGATGTTGAGATTCTCTTTGGGAGTGACAAGAATGGACAAGATTAGGAAGAACATATCAGAGGGACAGCTCAGGTGGGACAGTTTGGAGACAAAGTCAGAGAGGCGAGATTGAGATGGTTTGGACATGTGCAGAGGAGGGACCCAGGGTATATAGGGAGAAGGATGCTGAGGATGGAGCCACCAGGAAGGAGGAGAAGAGGGAGACCAAAGAGGAGGTTCATGGATGTGCTGAGAGAGGACACGCAGGTGGTTGGTGTGACAGAGGAAGATACAGGGACAGGGTTGAGATGGAAACGATTGATCTGCTGTGGCGACCCCTAACGGGAACAGCCGAAAGACAAAGAAGAAGAATCTCTTTAGGTCACCCACCCCAAACTTCATAACACTTGAGAATACTTAAATCCAATAAGCAGTCAGGTTTATATAAGGTGGAATTGGAAATAGGCACAGAAATGATGAGGTCAGAATACTCACTCGTCTAATAATTGTGCACGCAGTGTAAGAGGATGGCTGGATCAGATCCACAACTGAAACATCTTAAACGTAGCGAGAACACCAGTGTGCAGCTTAAAAAAAAATGAAAATAGCGGCTTTAATTCTAAAATCCCACTTTGTACACCTCAGTTCAAACGTTCAATCTCACCCTGAAAAACCGTAATTACTCCACCTGGTCAAAACAAACACCATTTGTGTATTGGATTTATCGGATACACAAAAAATCACACACACACACAAGTGATCAGATTGGGTTTTTACATATATAAAAATCACAATTCCAACAGAGGATCCAGCCACACTGATACCTGACTTGTAGAGAATCTCAAGTTCAAGGGTGTAATAGTAATCTAAAACCCTCCACAGTGACGTGTTCAGAGTAGTGTTCAGAATACTAGTAGTGCTATGTGACTAAATCAAATCAAATCAATTTTATTGATATAGCGCCAAATCACAACAACAGTTGCCCCAAGGCTCTTTATATTGTAAGGCAAAGCCATACAATAATCACAGAAAAACCCCAACGGTCAAAACGACCCCCTATGAGCAAGCACTTGGCGACAGTGGGAAGGAAAAACTCCCTTTTAACAGAAAGAAACCTCCAGCAGAACCAGGTTCAGGGAAGGGGCAGTCTTCTGCTGGGACTGGTTGGGGCTGAAGGGAGAGAATCAGGAAAAAGACATGCTGTGGAAGAGAGCAGAGATCAATCACTAATGATTAAATGCAGAGTGGTGCATACAGAGCAAAAAGAGAAAGAAACACTCAGTGCATCATGGGAACCCCCCAGCAGTCCAAGTCTATAGCAGCATAACTAAGGGATGGTTCAGGGTCACCTGATCCAGCCCTAACTATAAGCTTTAGCAAAAAGGAAAGTTTTAAGCCTAATCTTAAAAGTAGAGAGGGTGTCTGTCTCCCTAATCCGAATTGGGAGCTGGTTCCACAGGAGTGGAGCCTGAAAGCTGAAGGCTCTGCCTCCCATTCTACTCTTAAAAACCCTAGGAACTACAAGTAAGCCTGCAGTCTGAGAGCAAAGCGCTTTATTGGGGTGATATGGTACTATGAGGTCCCGAAGATAAGATGGAACCTGATATTAAAAAGCTTATAAGTAAGAATAAGAATTTTAAATTCTATTCTAGAATTAACAGGAAGCCGAGGGGCCAATATGGGTGAAATATGCTCTCTCCGCTCTAGTCCCCGTCAGTACTCTAGCTGCAGCATGTTGAACTAACTGAAGGCTTTTCAGTGAACTTTTAGGACAACCTGATAATAATGAATTACAATAGTCCAGCCTAGAGGAAATAAATGCATGAATTAGTTTTCTCAGCATCACTCTGAGACAAGACCTTTCTAATTTTAGAGATATTGCGCAAATGCAAAAAAGCCAGTGGTACATATTTGCTAATAATGCGCATTGAAGGACATATCCTGATCAAAAATGACTCCAAGATTTCTCACAGTATTACTAGAGGTCAGGGTAATGCCATCCAGAGTAAGGATCTGGTTAGACACCATGTTTCTAAGATTTGTGGTGCCAAGTACAATAACTTCAGTTTTATCTGAATTTAAAAGCAGAAAATTAGAGCTCATCCATGTCTTATGTCTGTAAGACATTCCTGCAGTTTAAGTAATTGGTGTGTGTCCTCTGGCTTCATGGATAGATAAAGCTGGGTATCATCTGCGTAACAATGAAAATTTAAGCAATGCTTTCTAATAATACTGCCTAAGGGGAAGCATGCATAAAGTGATAAAATTGGTCCTAGCACAGAACCTTGTGGAACTCCATAATTAACCTTAGCCTGTGAAGAGAAGACTCCCCATTTACATGAACAAAGTGTAATCTATTAGATAAATATGATTCAAACCACCGCAGTGCAGTGCCTTTAATACCTATGGCATGCTCTAATCTCTGTAATAAAATTTTATGGTCAACAGTATCAAAAGCAGCACTGAGGTCTAACAGGACAAGCACAGAGATGAGTCCACTGTCTGAGGCCATAAGAAGATCATTTGTAACCTTCACTAATGCTGTTTCTGTACTATGATGAATTCTGAAACCTGACTGAAACTCTTCAAATAGACCATTCCTCTGCAGATGATCAGTTAGCTGTTTTACAACTACCCTTTCAAGAATTTTTGAGAGAAAAGGAAGGTTGGAGATTGGCCTATAATTAGCTAAGATAGCTGGGTCATGGTAATGGTTTAATTACTGCCACCTTAAAAGCCTGTGGTACATAGCCAACTAATAAGATAGATGATCATATTAAGATTGAAGCATTAATTAATGGTAGGGCTTCCTTGAGCAGCCTGGTAGGAATGGGGTCTAATAGACATGTTGATGGTTTGGAGGAAGTGACTAATGAAAATAACTCAGACAGAACAATCGGAGAGAAAGAGTCTAACCAAATACCAGGCATTACTGAAAGCAGCCATAAGATAACTATATGTCTTTGGGATGGTTATGAGTTATTTTTCTCTAATAGTTAAAATTTTATTAGCAAAGAAGTCATGAAGTCATTACTAGTTAAGTTAAAGAATACTCGGCTCAATAGAGCTCTGACTCTTTGTCAGCCTGGCTACAGTGCTGAATAGAAACCTGGGTTGTTCGTATTTTCTTCAATTAGTGATGAGTAGTAAGATGTCCTAGCTTTACGGAGGCTTTTTTTATAGAGCAACAGACTCTTTTCCAGGCTAAGTGAAGGATCTTCTAAATTAGTGAGGACGCCATTTCCTCTCCAACTTACAGGTTATCTGCTTTAAGCTGTGAGTTTGTGTTATACCACGGAGTCAGGCACTTCTGATTTAAGGCTCTGTTTTTCAGAGGAGCTACAGCATCCAAAGTTGTGCTCATGAGGATGTAAAACTACTGACGAGATAATCTATCTCACTCACAGAGTTTAGGTAGCTACTCTGCACTGTGTTGGTATATGGCATTTGAGAACATAACAAAGAAGGAATCATATCCTTAAACCTAGTTACAGCGCTTTCCGAAAGACTTCTACTGTAATGAAACTTATTCCCCACTGCTGGGTAGTCCATTAAAGTGAATGTAAATGTTATTAAGAAATGATCAGACAGAAGGGGGTTTTCAGGGAATACTGTTAAGTCTTCAATTTCCATACCATAAGTCAAACCAAGATCTAAAGTATGATTAAAGTGGTGGGTGGACTCATTTACATTTTGAGCAAAACCAACTGAGTCTAATAATAGATTAACTGCAGTGTTGAGGCTGTCATTCTCAGCATCTATGTGGATGTTAAAATCGCCCACTATAATTATCTTATCTGAGCTAAGCACTAAGTCAGACAAAAGGTCTGAAAATTCACAGAGAAACTCACAGTAATGACCAGGTGGACGATAGATAACAGCAAATAAAACTGGTTTTTGGGACTTCCAATTTGGATGGACAAGACTAAGAGTCAAGCTTTCAAATGAATTAAAGCTCTGTCTGGGTTTTTGATTAATTAATAAGCTGGAGTGGAAGATTGCTGCTAATCCTCCCCCTCGGCCCGTGCTACGAGCATTCTGGCAGTAGTGTGACTCGGGGGTGTTGACTCATTTAAACTAACATATTCATCCTGCTGTAACCAGATTTCTGTAAGGCAGAATAAATCAATATGATGATCAATTATTATATCATTTACTAACAGGGACTTAGAAGAGAGAGACCTAATGTTTAATAGACCACATTTAACTGTTTTAGTCTGTGGTGCAGTTGAAGGTGCTATATTATTTTTTCTTTTTGAATTTTATGCTTAAATAGATTTTTACTGGTTGTTGGTGGTCTGGGAGCAGGCACCGTCTCTATGGGGATGGGGTATTGGGGGGATGGCAGGGGGGAGAGAAGCTGCAGAGAGGTTTGTAAGACTACAACTCTGCTTCCTGGTCCCAACCCTGGGTAGTCACGGTTTGGAGGGTTAGTGAATGCCGACGTGAATGACAATCTTACGAATTTACGCTTAGCCTTAGCCAGCAGTTTCAAATTTCCTTCAATGTCGCCTGCTCTGGCCCCCAGAAGACAATTGACTGTGGTTGCTGGTGTCGCTAACTTCACATTTCTCAAAACAGAGTCGCCAATAACCAGAGTTTGTTCCTCGGCGGTGTGTGTCGCCGAGTGGGGAAAAACGGTTAGAGATGTGAACGGGTTGGTGGTGTACAGGGGGCTTCTGTTTAGGACTACGCTTCCTCCTCACAGTCACCCAGCCGGCCTGCTTTTCCCGGCTGCTCGGGATCCGCTGGGGGACAGCTAACGGCGGCTAAGCTACCTTGGTCCGCACCGACTACAGGGGCCTGGCTAGCTGTAGGATTTTCAAGGTGCAGAGCCGAGTCTCCAATTCGCCCAGCCTGGCCTCCAAAGCTACGAATAAGCTAACTTATTACAAGACCATTACTGCTAAAGGAGGCCGAGGAATAACTAAAAATTTCACACCCAGAGCAGAGGAAGTGCGGAAGAGACAGGAGAAGCCGCCATGCTAAACCGGCTAAGAGCTAGTAGCTGCGCTAAGCTAGCGGATTCCTAAAAACACACAAAGTGAATAATGTGTAAATAATTTAGAGGTGATTCAGCAGAGGGAGTGCTTTAGTTAAGGCACGTGAAGATTACACTGTGAAACAAATCGTTATCTAGTTATCTAGATCAATCTAACTACACAGATTAAACGGCGAAACAGATACAGCAAACACCGCTGTGCTCCGAAACAGGAAGTGATACAATACCGCAAGTGAGAGCCAACCACCAGAGACTAAAAGATTAATCCAGGTTTTGAGTATATTTCTTATTGTTACATGGGAAACAAGGTACCAGTAGATCAGTAGATTCTCACAAATCCAACAAGACCAAGCATTCATGATATGCACATTCTTAAGGCTATGAAATTGGGCTATTAGTAAAAAAAAAAAAAAAAGTAGAAAAGGGGGGTGTTCACAATAATAGCAGTGTGGCATTCAGTCAGTGAGTTTGTCAACTTTTGTGGAACAAACAGGTGTGAATCAGATGTCCCTTATTTAAGGATGAAGCCAGCACCTGTTGAACATGCTTTTTCTCTTGAAAGTATGAGGAAAATGGGATGTTCAAGACATGTTCAGAAGAACAGCGTAGTTGATTAAAAGTTGATTGGAGAGGGAAAATACACAGGTGTAAAAAAATTATACGCTGTTCATCTACAATGATCTCCAATGCTTAAAATGGACAAAAAACACAGAGATGCAGGAAGGAAAGAAATGGAAACAACCATCAAAATGGGATAGAAGAATAACCAGAATGGCAAAGGGCTCACCCATTGATCAGCTCCAGGATGATCAAAGACAGTCTGGAGTTACCTGTAAGTGCTTGTGACAGTTAGAAGAGCTGTGTGAAGCTAATTTATTTGCAAGAATCCCCCGCAAAGTCCCTCGTTAAATAAAAGACATGTGCAGAAGACGTTACAATTTGCCAAGAAACATCAACTGGCCCTAAGAGAAATGGAGGAATATTTTGTGGACTGATGAGAGCAAAACTGTTCTTTTTGGGTCCAAGGGCCGCAGACGGTTTGTGAGACGACCCCCAAACTCTGAATTCAAGCAAAAGTTCACAATGAAGACAGTGAAGCATGGTGGTGCAAGCATCATGATATGGGCATGTTTCTCCTACTATGGTGTTGGGCCTATATATCACATACCAGTTATCATGGATCAATTTGGATATGTCAAAAATACTTCAAGAGGTCATGTTGCCTTATGCTGAAGAGGACATTGCTCTTGAAATGGGTGTTTCAACAAGACATTGACCCCAAGCACACTAGTAAATGAGCAAAATCTTGGTTCCAAACCAACAAAATTAAAGCCTCACAGATGTGAAGAAATCATGAAAAAACTGTGGTTATACAACTAAATACTAGTTTAGTGATTCACTAGGATTGCTAAAAAAGCAGTTTGAACATAATTTGAGTTTGTAGCGTCAACAGCAGATGCTACTATTATTGTGAACACGCTCTTTTCTACTTTTTTTTTTTTTTTACTAATAGCCCAATTTCATAGCCTTAAGAGTGTGCATATCATGAATGCTTGCCCAGCCTTCAACCCCTCACTTTTAGCTCGGCTTTGCTGCTCTTCGACTCTGAGCTCAAATAGTCTGATATGATTGTGACTTGCCTCTTTTTCTCCACATTATTTACAGCCACACTGTCAGCTGACAAACATTTATTTAAGCATTTGTTTGTATGTATGTTCTGCTCCTCGTCTGAAGTGTTGGGTTCAAACTTGTCTTTCCCTTCCCTCTGTAATTTATGTTCCTGCTATCGGACCTGGACTTGCTCTGTCGGGGTTCTGTGTTTAGCCTGAGAGGTCACTTGCCAGTAAACCAGTTTAATCATTTAATCCTAGTATACATGCATAGTTAATAGATGTAATGTGTATTTTTAATACTTGTATTATTCTCAGTATGTATTTCCTTTCATTCCAAACCAAATTACAGTCACTGGCCACTTTATTAGGGACACCTGTTCAATTGCTTGTCATCACAAATAACTAATTAGTCAATCAGACGGCAGCAGCTCACTGCAATTAGGTATCTAGGCATGGAGCAAGACGACTTGCTGAAGTTCAAACTGAGCATCAAAATGGGGAAGAAACAGGATTTAAGTGACTTTGAATGTGGCATGACAGGCTGGTCTGAGTATTTCACAAACTGCTGATGTACTGAGATTTTCACGCATAAAAATCTCTAGGGTCCAAAAAAAAAGAAAGAAAGAAAAAAGAAAATATCCAGTTGTGGCAGTTGTGTGGACAAGAATGCCTTGTTGATGTCAGAGGACCGAGAAGAAAGAGAAGATTGATTGAATAGGAGACTACATGATGACATCATGGTAATATGGACCAACATCTCTGAGCCAATCTGTGCCATGAAGAATTCAGGCAGTACTGGAGGCAAAAGTGGGTCCAACCCGGCACTAGCAAGACCTACCTAAGTGGCCAGTGAGTGAAAACTATTTCCTTATGTTGTCTTTGTATTGTAGTGATACACTTCATTTCTATCTGGAAGCCACTCCTCACTAAAAAGCACATGGCAGCCCACCAGGAGTTTGCCAAAAGGCACCTGAAGGAATCTCAGACCAGGAGAAACAAAATTCTCTGGTCTGATGAAACAAAGATTGAAGTTTTGGTGTGAATGCCAGGCGTCAGGTTTGGAGGAAACCAGGCACCATCCAAACAGGAAGTGGGGACTAATGAGGACTGGGGGAAAGATGAATTCAGCAACAGAGACATCTGGATGAAAACCTGCTCCAGAGGGCTCTTGACCTCAGACTGGGGCGACGGTTCATCTTTCAGCAGAACAATGACTTTAAAGACACAGCCAAGATATCAAAGGAGTGGCTTCAGGACAACAAGATTAGCCATATTTCTCTCAGACTGAGATGAAATTTCTCCTTCAGCAAGTCCAACAAAGTCCATCCATTCGAGTGTGATCCATCTCGGTTTATTGATGGTGGAGTAATCACGCATCTCAACATAATGATATTTATTTGGGACAAAACAGTTGAATCTGTTGAGCATTCTAATGTCTGGCACTGCTTTAAACCTGATCACCAGCAGTGGAATACTGACCGTCCATTTGTTCCACACTGCCATCTTTCACACACACTCTTCACACACACTTTGACACTCAATCAATCAATCAATCAATCAATCAATTTTTTTATATAGTGCCAAATCACAACAAACAGTTGCCCCAAGGCGCTTTATATTGTAAGGCAAGGCCATACAATAATTATGTAAAACCCCAACGGTCAAAACGACCCCCTGTGAGCAAGCATTTGGCCACAGTGGGAAGGAAAAACTCCCTTTTAACAGGAAAGAAACCTCCAGCAGAACCAGGCTCAGGGAGGGGCAGTCTTCTGCTGGGACTGGTTGGGGCCGAGGGAGAGAACCAGGAAAAAGACATGCTGTGGAGGGGAGCAGAGATCGATCACTAATGATTAAATGCAGAGTGGTGCATACAGAGCAAAAAGAGAAAGAAACAGTGCATCATGGGAACCCCCCAGCAGTCTACGTCTATAGCAGCATAACTAAGGGATGGTTCAGGGTCACCTGATCCAGCCCTAACTATAAGCTTGAGCAAAAAGAAAAGTTTTAAGCCTAATCTTAAAAGTAGAGAGGGTGTCTGTCTCCCTGATCTGAATTGGGAGCTGGTTCCACAGGAGAGGAGCCTGAAAGCTGAAGGCTCTGCCTCCCATTCTACTCTTACAAACCCTAGGAACTACAAGTAAGCCTGCAGTCTGAGAGCGAAGCGCTTTATTGGGGTGATATGGTACTACGAGGTCCCTAAGATAAGATGGGACCTGATTATTCAAAACCTTCTAAGTAAGAAGAAGAATTTTAAATTCTATTCTAGAATTAACAGGAAGCCAATGAAGAGAGGCCAATATGGGTGAGATATGCTCTCTCCTTCTAGTCCCCGTCAGTACTCTAGCTGCAGCATTTTGAATTAACTGAAGGCTTTTTAGGGAACTTTTAGGACAACCTGATAATAATGAATTACAATAGTCCAGCCTAGAGGAAATAAATGCATGAATTAGTTTTTCAGCATCACTCTGAGACAAGACCTTTCTGATTTTAGAGATATTGCGTAAATGCAAAAAAGCAGTCCTACATATTTGTTTAATATGCGCATTGAATGACATATCCTGATCAAAAATTACTCCAAGATTTCTCACAGTATTACTAATTACTAGAGGTCAGGGTAATGCCATCCAGAGTAAGGATCTGGTTAGACACCATGTGATGGTGGTGCTTGATGAAATAGTGTTTGATGTATGTTGAGGACTGCAACATTTTTCCGGCTCACATGAAGCTGTGAAATTCACAGCTCTGTCCCGGTTCCAAAATTCTTATGAGGAAATTAAATATAAGCTCTCCAGCCTCCTGTGACTTTTAATAAGGAACTGGATATAGAAAATGAGAGCTGGGTCCCTTTAATATCATGAAAGCTTCTCTGGCTTGCATGATATTATGATTCTGTGCCACAGACTTTGTAATGTGTCCTTAGCACACTGAACGGGATGCACCAGGGTGCTGTGCGGCTCATCCAGTGCACACTTGGGACGTGCCTGACGGTGTGGGGAATTACCATTGCATGTGATCAGACTGTTTTAAATGCTGTTTTGAGGCCGTCAGAACGTTTAGAACACAGTCAGACTGTGATCACACTGCACTTTGACCACGTTTGTGCTTTTTCCACCTCAAACGCACCTCGACAGTTGAGTGCATGTGCTCTGCATTCGTGCTGGCTGCTCGAATGTGCATAAGTGTTTGGACTGCACTCAGATGGCTGTCGAGGCTTTCAAATGCACCCGACTTTGACATTCATTCAGCTATTCATTCAGGCTCATTCGGCCTCTCGTGTGATGGAGGTACGAACATGATAAGGAACCTTGGACATTGATTTTTAGATACTGTAATAAAATAGCATGAAAAGTAGTGTACATTTTTAAGTCTGGTAGATTCATTCATTCATATCTGCATAGTAGAGAAGCTTGAATCTTCGACTGGACTGGGTTGCTTGATGCAAGGACGTTTTGCTTCAAATCGCAGAAGGTCCCTCAGCTAAAATTCTTGCTCTGGAAGTCTGACTTCTGTCTGACTCTTGTAGAGACGAATAAACAGAAAGCCACAAAACCTGGAGTTTTAAACCTAACAGACCCCTCCTACTGAGAGGCAGACTGCTATAGGCTAGTGACTAAACAACAGCTCTAATTAGCACCTATTATGCTCTAGTTAGCACACCTCCTAATGACAGGGCAGCTGTCCCTCCTAATGATGGGATGGATGCCTTTCATGATGGCTCCCTTGATGACTCTCCTGATGACGTGAATGACCCATTACCATGAACAAAAGACTGAAACTCCTTTGACCTGAGTACCCCATTGTAAACAGGGATAAAGCGTGTCGCAGACCCCCTCCGTGGTTAAGGCTGGGTTTCAAACGTTTCACAAAGAATGCCTCCTTGACCCTCTCTCAAACCATTTCTTCTCTCTGGCTAATATTTCTTGTCCTCAAACGTTGTGGTTAGTGTCTTAAGGTGGAGATGAACTGCAGACTGAGGTCCACTGGCGCCCTCTCTGTGGTGCTGGTATAGTCGTTTGTGTAAAGGTTGCTTAGTCTCACCTATGTAGTGTTCGTTACAGTTTTCCTGACATCTGATAGAATACACTACATTGCTCTGTTTGTAACTAGGGATCATGTCCTTAGGGTGAACTAATTTCTGTCTCAAGGTGTTAACCGGTTTAAAGTAAACTGGGATTTTGTGCTGTCTGAAGATCCTCTGTAGTTTTTCCCCTACTCCTGCTAAATAAGGGAGAGACACTCCTCTTCTTCTTGTGTCCGTCTCCTGGTCTTTTTGTTTCTCTGGCACTTCTGCACTTTGTCCAGGGACCATCGTGGGTACCCACATACTGTGAGGGCTTTCCAGACACGTTGTTGTTCTTTAGCCCTTCCCTATGCAGTTGTGGGTACCTGTAGGGCTCTGTGTTGAAGCGTCCTGATCACCCCGAGCTTGTGTTCAAGGGTGTGGTTTGAGCCAAAGAGCAGATATTGGTCAGGTGAGTTGGTTTTCTGTAAACCCCTGTCTGGAGCTGCCTGTTCTCTCCAATGGTAACATTACAGTCCAAGAAGGCTAAACGGTTGTTTCTGGCATCCTCACGTGTGAACTTGATTTTGGCGTCCACCGAGTTGATGTGTTCTGTAATGTCCTCAACTTCCTGTTGCTTGATTTTAACCCATGTGTCATCAACATTTCAGATATGTTGATATGTTTCAGATATGTCTGTTTATTCGTCTCTACAAGAGTCAGACAGAAGTCAGACTTCCAGAGCAAGAATTTTAGCTGAGGAAGCTTCTGCGATTTGAAGCGAAACGTCCTCGCGTCAAGCAACCCAGTCCAGTCAAGATTCAAGCTTCTCTACTATGGAAACCACATGGACACAACATTTACATTTACTTTAATGGACTACCCAGCAGTGAGGAATAAGTTTCATTATAGTACAAGTCTTTCGGAAAGCGCTGTAACTAGGTTTAAGGATATGATTCCTTCTTTGTTATGTTCTCCAATGCCATATACCAACACAGTGCAGAGTAGCTACCTAAACTCTGTGAGTTAGATAGATTATCTCGTCAAAAGTTTTACATCCTCATTGAGCACAACTTTGGATGCTGTAGCTCCTCTGAAAAAGAGAGCCTTAAATCAGAAGTGCCTGACTCCGTGGTATAATTCACAAACTCGCAGCTTAAAGCAGATAACCCCTAAGTTGGAGAGGAAATGGCGTGTCACTAATTTAGAAGATCTTCACTTAGCCTGGAAAAAGAGTCTGTTGCTCTATAAAAAAGCCCTCCGTAAAGCTAGGACATCTTACTACTCATCACTAATTGAAGAAAATAAGAACAACCCCAGGTTTCTTTTCAGCACTGTAGCCAGACTGACAAAGAGTCAGAGATCTACTGAGCCGAGTATTCCTTTAACTTTAACTAGTAATTACTTCATGACTTTCTTTGCTAAGAAAAAATTACTCATAACCATCCCAAAGACATATCGTTATCTTTGGCTGCTTTCAGTGATGCTGGTATTTGGTTAGACTCTTTCTCTCCGATTGGTCTATCTGAGTTATTTTCATTAGTCACTTCCTCCAAACCATCAACATGTCTATTAGACCCCATTCCTACCAGGATGCTCAAGGAAGCCCTACCATTAATTAATGCTTCGATCTTAAATATGATCAATCTATCTTTATTAGTTGGCTATGTACCACAGGCTTTTAAGGTGGCAGTAATTAAACCATTATTAAAAAGCCATCACTTGACCCAGCTATCTTAGCTAATTATAGGCCAATCTCTAACCTTCCTTTTCTCTCAAAAATTCTTGAAAGGGTAGTTGTAAAACAGCTAACTGATCATCTGCAGAGGAATGGTCTATTTGAAGAGTTTCAGTCAGGTTTCAGAATTTATCATAGTACAGAAACAGCATTAGTGAAGGTTACAAATGATCTTCTTATGGCCTCAGACAGTGGACTCATCTCTGTGCTTGTTCTGTTAGACCTCAGTGCTGCTTTTGATACTGTTGACCATAAAATTTTATTACAGAGATTAGAGCATGCCATAGGTATTAACGGCACTGCGCTGCGATGGTTTGAATCATATTTATCTAATAGATTACAATTTGTTCATGTAAATGGGGAATCTTCTTCACAGACTAAGGTTAATTATGGAGTTCCACAAGGTTCTGTGCTAGGACCAATTTTATTCACTTTATACGTTTCCCTTAGGCAGTATTATTAGACGGCATTGCTTAAATTTTCATTGTTATGCAGATGATACCCGGCTTTATCTATCCATGAAACCAGAGGACACACACCAATTAGCTAAACTGCAGGATTGTCTTACAGACATAAAGACATGGATGACCTCTAATTTCCTGCTTTTAAACTCAGATAAAACTGAAGTTATTGTACTTGGCCCCACAAATCTTAGAAACATGGTGTCTAACCAGATCCTTACTCTGGATGGCATTACCCTGACATCTCGTAATACTGTGAGAAATCTTGGAGTCATTTTTGATCAGGATATGTCATTCAATGCGCATATTAAACAAATATGTAGGACTGCTTTTTTGCATTTGCACAATATCTCTAAAGTAGAAAGGTCTTGTCTCAGAGTGATGCTGAAAAACTAATTCATGCATTTATTTCCTCTAGGCTGGACTATTGTAATTCATTATTATCAGGTTGTCCTAAAAGTTCCCTGAAAAGCCTTCAGTTAATTCAAAATGTACCATATCACCCCAATAGAGCGCTTCGCTCTCAGACTGCAGGCTTACTTGTAGTTCCTAGGGTTTTTAAGACTAGAATGGGAGGCAGAGCCTTCAGCTTTCAGGCTCCTCTCCTGTGGAACCAGCTCCCAATTCGGATCAGGGAGACAGACACCCTCTCTACTTTTAAGATTAGGCTTAAAACTTTCCTTTTTGCTGATGCTTATATTTAGGGCTGGATCAGGTGACCCTGAACCATCCCTTAGTTATGCTGCTATAGACTTAGACTGCTGGGGGGTTCCCATGATGCACTGAGTGTTTCTTTCTCATTTTGCTCTGTATGCACCACTCTGCATTTAATCATTAGTGACTGATCTCTGCTCTCTTCCACAGCATGTCTTTTTCCTGATTCTCTCCCCTCAGCCCCAACCAGTCCCAGCAGAAGACTGCCCCTCCCTGAGCCTGGTTCTGCTGGAGGTTTCTTCCTGTTAAAAGGGAGTTTTTCCTTCCCACTGTCGCCAAGTGCTTGCTCACAGGGGGTCGTTTTGACCCTTGGGGTTTTTCTGTGATTATCGTATGACTCTTGCCTTACAATATAAAGCGCCTTGGGGCAACTGTTGTTGTGATTTGGTGCTATATAAATAAAATCGATTTGATCTGATTTAGTCACATAGCACTACTGTTATTCTGAACACTACTGTACCGTCACTGTGGAGGGTTTTTAGATTACTATTACACCCTTGAACTTGAGATTCTCTACAGGTCAGGTATCAGTGTGGCTGGATCCTCTGTTGGAATTGTGATTTTTATATATGTAAAAACCCAATCTGATCACTTGTGTGTGTGTGTGATTTTTAGTGTATCCGATAAATCCAATACACAAATGGTGTTTGTTTTGACCAGGTGGAGTAATTACGGTTTTTCAGGGTGAGATTGAACGTTTGAACTGAGGTGTACAAAGTGGGATTTTAGAATTAAAGCCGCTATTTTCATTTTTTTAAGCTGCATACTGGTGTTCTCGCTACGTTTAAGATGTTTCAGTTGTGGATCTGATCCAGCCATCCTCTTACACTGCGTGCACAATTATTAGACGAGTGAGTATTCTGACCTCATCATTTCTGTGCCTATTTTCCAATTCCATCTTATATAAACCTGACTGCTTATTGGATTTAAGTATTCTCAAGTGTTATGAAGTTTGGGGTGGGGTGGCCTAAAGAGATTAATGTCCTATATCAAGGAATGGGCCAAAAAAGATTTAATCAACACTGAAAAGTCAGAAATGGTAAATGGTCTTTCAGAGGGATGAAACGCTTTTGAAATAGCCAAGCTATTGAGGTGTGATCACAAACGATCAAATGTTTTGTTGCAACTTGTCAACTGGGTCACAAGAAATCTGTGGATAAGAAAAGCTGCAAATTAAATACCAAAGACTTGAAGATTTAAATGTGTCTACAACCCCTGGCAAAAATTATGGAATCACCGGCCTCAGAGGATGTTCATTCAGTTGTTTAATTTTGTCGAAATAAAGCAGATCACAGACATGACACAAAACTAAAGTCATTTCAAATGGCAACTTTTTCTGTTTTTCTGTAATTGTTGTATGGCTCTTGCCTTACAATATAAAGCACCTTGGTGCGACTGTTTGTTGTGACTTGGCGCTATATAAATAAATAAATTTGATTTGATTTGATATTCCCTTTGTTAGCTTACAAGCTATAGTTATGTTGCGCTAGATGAATTGTTTTCGGTTTAGATTGAGTCAGATTTATTTTCAGTCAGTTTTAGATTGTTTCAGGTAGGTTTTCCTGGAGCTGCACTCACTTTGGTTTTGATTAGGTTGGCTTTCTGTTTTTGTTGTTTTACAACACAGATATTGTTTATTCAAGTATGGCAGTGGTAGGTCCATGACCTATACGGGATCTAGGCACTCCCGCCATCATGAGCCTCCCAGCTGACTGGGCTATAGCAGTGGGTAGATGGGACTCATTAGCCCTGTTAAGGCGGTCCACCTAGGGGAAGGAAAACCCTGATGTTAAACCCCCAGCCTGGGTTACTGCCCCCGTGCCTCCGAGGAAGGTCTTTAGCCAGAGGCTAGGAGAAGGTCACTCTGATGTAAAACCTACAGCCTGGTGGTCGCCACAGCCGTCTCAGCTTGTCTGTGCCACTGTGGAGTGCCACCTTGCCTAAAGAGTGGAATTGGTGTGCGCGAGCTGATCCCCACTTTAAGCAACGAGCACAGGTGGAAGGAAAGCCCTGCAGCGATGGGAAGAGGCGGAAACAACAGGTGCATGATGCCACTGGGAGCTGCAGTCTCGATCCTGCATGCAGGCGGCTCAGGAGCTATGATCGTTTGATTGCTGACCCGAGACAACAGCATCATCCGGCAGGGCCCTGGGTAACCAAGCAGCCCTGTTTAGGGATAGCCCTGCTTGCTCCACATAGAGAAAAGGTCATCTAAACATGGCTTGTCTCACTAGACCCGGTTGGCTCACCGCTGCCAACGGGCATCACTACACGCGGTGCGAAAAGAAAAACAAAGAACATGAAAATCGTGTGCTGGAATGTACGCACAATGATGGACTCAGACAATAGCGATCGTCCTCAAAGACGCTCAGCCTTAGTCGCCAAAGAGCTAGCAAGGCTTGACATAGACATTGCTGCACTCAGCGAGGTGCACTTTGCAGACCAAGGGTCACTCACCGAGGAAGGTACAGGCTACACACTGTTCTGGTCAGGGAAGGCTAAAGAAGATCGTCGACTCTCAGGGGTCGGGTTCATGATTAAGAGCACCATAGCACATAGGTTACACAGTTTGCCAGTTGGACATTCTGACCGACTCATGTCACTCCGGCTCCCCATCAACAACAAGGATTTTGCCACTATTGTTAGTGTGTATGCCCCAACCATGCAGGCCGACATCGGAGTTAAGGAGGCTTTCTATAGCGATCTGCACAACCTTCTACAGCGCGTCGACACCCAGGACAAGCTCCTCATCATGGGAGATTTCAACGCCAGAGTGGGCCACAACTGATGTATGGAAGGACATGCTAGGGAAACATGGCATAGGCAACTGTAACGACAATGGCCGCCTGCTGCTGGACTTCTGCTCTGCACATGACTTGACGATCAACAGCCTGTTCCAACAGAAAGAGAGATTCAAAGCAACCTGGAGACACCCACGCTCCAAACACTGGCACCTTCTGGACTACGTTCTGACGCGACAGCGTGATAGAAGAGACGTACTACATACCAGGGTGATGCCTAGCGCGGATTGCTATACGGATCATCGCTTGGTCCGTTCCAAGATTGCTTTCACTTTCAAGGCCCCTCCTAAGAAGAAAGGCCCACAGTTTAAGAAGCTACAAGTCCACAAGCTGCAAGACAGACACAAAAATGGAGTTCCAGGCCAAACTAGAAGAGAGACTGGGTGGAGAAGAAGGCCTGCCTGACAACTCTGAACAACAGTGGATGAGATTAAAGACCATCCTTCAGGAGACGGCAGCAGAAGTAGTGGGCTTCTCAGCCAGGGAAAATAAAGACTGGTTTGATGAGTCTGATGCACAGATCCAGGAACTACTAGAAAAGAAACGTGCATGCCACAAGACTCTTTTAGCTAAACCTGATGACCACTCTGCCAAGACAGCTTACAGAAATGCCTGCTCCACACTGCAAAGCAAGCTCCACATACTGCAGAACGACTGGTGGCTAGCTTTTGCGGAGAAGACACAACAGCATGCTGATGCTGGAGACATGCGCTCCTTTTATGAAGCCCTTAAGACCATCCATGGGCCAGCACATCAAGTGCAAGCACCCCTGCACTCCTCAGACGGCTCCACCCTTCTGACGGACAAGGAAACATTATGCAGCGTTGGTCAGAACACTTTGAAAACCTCTTCAGTGACAAGCGCACTGTGCAAGAGTCATCTATCGAGAAGATTCCCCAGGTGGAGGTGAAATGGGAACTTGATGACCCCCCAACACTTGAGGAGATCCGAAAGGCCACCACGCAGCTGAATCCAGGGAAGTCTCCTGGCATAGATGGCATCCCAGCAGAGGTGTAGCAAAATGGAGGTGAGGCAGTCCTCGACAAGCTTCAGATTCTATTCTCCAGTTGCTGGGAAAAGGAAATGGTTCCACATAACCTTCGGGATGCGGTCATTGTCTCCCTGTACAAGAACAAGGGCGACAAGTCCGACTGTTCTAATTACCGGGGCATCAGTCTCAATAACAGGTAAGATTTTGGCTTGAGTGCTGCTCAACAGGCTTACCCCTACCATAGTGCATGAAAATACTCCCGAGAGTCAGTGCAGATTTCGGGCCAACAGGGGAGCCACCGACATGATCTTCGTCCTGAGACAGATCCAGGAGAAGTGCAGAGAACAGAACATGGCCCTTTATGCAGCCTTCATAGACCTAGCCAAGGCTTTTGACATGGTCAGTCATGAGGGTTTGTGGAAGATTCTTGCACGCCTTGGCTGCCCTCCAAAACTCCTCACCATCATCCGCCAGCTGCATGAAGGCCAGATGGGACAAGTGAAGTACAACGGTACTCTGTCCGGCAGCTTCCCCATCTCAAATGGCGTCAAACAAGGTTGCATCCTCGCGCCCACTCTGTTCTCCATCTTCTTCAGCATGATGTTTCGTGAGGCCAAAGAAGACTTGACAGACGGCATCTATATCCGCTTCAGAACCGACGGAAGTCTGTTTAATTTGCGGGCCTTCTGTCCTACACTAAGATCACAGAACAGCTAATCATGGAGCTGCTCTTCGCAGATGACTGCGCCCTCGTCGCCCATACGGAGCAAGCCTTGCAGCACATTGTCAACTGTTTTGCTGAAGCAGCAAGAGCCTTCGGCCTCACCATCAGCCTGAGAAAGAGTGCCACCGCAAAGTGCAACGGTAATCGACAATATATTTACAAATAGAACAGATGAAATTATCAGGAATGGGATCTTGATGACAGATGTTAGTGATCACTTACCAGTCTTTTCAATATTTAAATATAAAAAGAGGTACAAGAAAAAAACTGTTATAAACTTTAAAAGAGATAAGTCAGTAAAAGCCTTAGAGGCATTAAAATATGATCTTAAAAATCAAAATTGGGAAGAAGTTTATGTCAGTGATGTTAATGTAGCATATAATTCATTTATGAAAATATTGATGAAATCATATAATAAAAACTGTAAATTAATACAAAGTAGTAAGAAAAGAGTAAATAAACCATGGTTGACAAAGGGAATAAAAAATGCTTGTGCAAAGAAAAACTATTTATACAGGTGCTTTTTAAAAATGCAAACAAAGGAAACAGAACACAGATACAAAAAATATAAAAATAAACTATTGAAAATAATTAGGAAACCAAAAAAAAATTATTATAGTGAACAATTAAATAAGAGTAAAGATAATATGAGGGCAACATGGGGAATTATAAAAAGTGTGATTGAAAGTGATAGAGCGAAAGTAACTTTTCCAAATTACTTTGTCAAAGAAAATAAAGAGATATATGACATAAAAGAAGTGGCAAATGGGTTTAATGATTATTTTTCAAATGTAGGATCAAGTCTGGTGGGAAATAAACCAATAGTAGAAGATACATTACATACACTTGTAAATACGGTCAATAGTATTTTCCTGGACAATGTGGAAAAAGATGAAATAAGAAATATTGTAAAAAAAACTGTGTAAGCAAAAGATCAACTGACCATGAAGATTTAGACATGATGACTGTAAAAAGTATAATAGAAACTGTTATTGAACCATTCACTTATATTTGCAATCTGTCTCTGTCAACAGGGATTTTTCCAGATGAAATGAAAATTGCCAAGGTAGTCCCATTATATAAAAATGGAGACAAACATAATTTCTCTAATTACAGGCCAGTATCATTGCTTCCACAGTTTTCTAAAATTATGGAAAAAGTTTTTATGACAAGGTTGGATAAATTCATTGAGAAACATCATATTTTAAATAATGCTCAGTATGGATTCAGAACAAAACATTTGACAGCTATGGCAATTATGGAATTAATAGAGAAAATATCAACAACAATAGAAAATAAGGATTATTTTGTAAGTATTTTTATTGACTTGAAAAAGGCTTTTGATGTTATTGACCACTCAAGATTGCTTCACAAGTTACAACAATATGGAATAAGAGGTATTGCACATCAGTGGGTAAAAAGCTACTTAGAAAACAGAAAACAGTTTGTTCAGATAAATAATATCAAATCAGAATTGTGTAATATTGCTTATGGAGTACCACAAGGATCGGTACTTGGACCCAAACTGTTTATTTTGTATATCAATGATTTTGTGAATGTATCTAATGTGCTTGGTAGCATTTTATTTGCTGATGATACAACGCTGTTTTACTCTGGATCAGATATACAGGAAGTAGCACAAGTGATAAATACAGAACTGGAAAAGGTTAAACATTGGTTTGATATAAACCGACTGTTACTAAATATTAATAAGACAAATTTCATATTGTTTAATGACAGAGCAAAAAAAAAAAAATGTGTCATTGCAAATAGATGGAATGGATATACAAAGGGTAAAAGAAACAAAATTTTTAGGAGTCATGATTGATGAAGATCTTACATGGAAGTCACACATAAATTACATAAAAGGAAAAATAGCGAAAGCCATTGCTGTTTTGCATAAAGTAAAATATTCATTAAATAGTTATGGTTTATTAACATTGTACAATTCATTGATTTTCCCATATTTAACTTATTGTGTAGAAATCTGGGGATCAACATATACAACTTATATACAACCTTTGTTTATTCTGCAGAAAAGGGCTTTAAGGGTGATTAGCAACAGTGGTTTTAGAGATCCATCTAATCCATTGTTCGTTAAGTACAAAGTACTTAAATTTCGTGATTTGGTTGATTTGAAAATATTACAAACAATGTACCAAGCTAATAAAAATGCTATACCAACAAACATTCAGAATATGTTTGAGAAAAGAGTAAGTAGTTATAAACTGAAAGGAATAGAAGTCTTTAGAAAACCAAGATACAGAACCAAAGTAAAGGAAAGGAGTATTGCAGTAAATGGTGTAAAATTATGGAACAATCTCAACAAAGAAATTAAAGAATTAAGGTTGCTTAAATTATTTTAAAAACGTATTAAACTAGATGTATTAAGTAAGTATGAAACTATGAAATAAGTCAGTGGGCTGTAAGGAAGTAAAATAACGTAATTTGTTAATAATGTTTAACATGTTTTAAGTTTAAAAATGTAAACAATCTGTTAAATAATGTCGAAAAATGACGCTGGATATTGAAAGATTGTATTGTAATATGGGGCAGAAAATATAAGACTTGTTCTTCTCTCTGCTCCTTTTCATTCTGGTAATGGAGATGCTTTATTTCTGCTTTTCTGTTTGTTTTTTTTTCTTTTAAACGAATGAAATAAATAAATAAATAAAAAATAATAATAATAATAAAATAAATAAAAGACAGAAGTGCTATATCAACCGGTCCCCCATACAGCATATACCCCACCCCAAATCAACATCGAGGGTACCAGCCTGAATGCAGTAGAGCACTTCACGTATCTCGGTAGTGTTATCTCAAACGACGCATCTGTTGCCAAGGACCTAGACAGTCGCCTTGCCAAGGCCAGCCGTTCTTTTGGTCGACTCTCAAAGAAAGTCTGGCAGAATCATGCACTGCGCCTTTCCACAAATGTGCAGGTCTACAGAGCCATTGTGGTCCCTACCCTCCTGTATGGAGCTGAAACCTGGGTTCTGTATCACCAGCAGATCAGATTACTGGAACGCTTTCATCAGCGTTGTCTCCGAAACATCTTCGGGATCAAGTGGCAGGACTACGTCTCAAATGAGGACATCCTTACCACAGCCAAATTGCACAGCATGGAGTCTATTAAACTCAAGCAACAGCTTCGTGCAGGCCACGTAGCCAGGATGGATGATACATGCATGCCGAAATTAATTCTCTTTGGTGAGCTCAAGGAAGGGAGACGAAACCAAGGGGCCCCCAAAAAGCACTATAAGGACCAGCTGAAGAAACAGCTCTCCCTTGCAGGCATTCAGCATCAGTCATGGCAGCATCTAGCTACAGATAGACTCAGCTGGCTTTCCAGCATCAAATCCGCCAGCCTGAAGTTTGAGGCAGAAAGAAGTGAGGCCTCACGCCAGAAGCGTCAAAGACAGAAAGAGCGGGCAGCAGCACAAGCCCAGTCTACTCAAGTGTTCATTTGCCCCAAGTGTAACAGGTCTTGTGCATCCCACATCGGACTTTTGAGCCACCAGAGGGCTTGTAGAAAATGAACTAAAAAAAGGCCTTCCCACTATCCTCGCAAGCGAGGAAACTGCCAACAACAAACGATCAAATGTTTTGTTGCAAATTCTCAACTGGGTCACAAGAAATCTGTGGATAAGAAAAGCTGCAAATTAACTACCAAAGACTTGAAGAATTAAATGTGTGTCTACAGTAGAAGGCAGGTATGATTTTTATGCCGCACAGCACCCCATGGGTTCACCAGCAGAGGCCTCAGAGGGGATGGAATAAAAACACAGGAACCGTCCTCACTTGACTTGAACACTACCGTGACCTGGTGGGCCCCTTTTAAACGTGAGAGAAATTACAGCTAATGAACAGAGTTTGGGAGGCCGTGGTCCCAACTGCACCAAAACCTGACAGACCAAGAAACTGACACTGTGGATGGACAGATGGATGGATCACGGCAGCTACTGAAAAGACAGATGGATATAATGATCACTGAACACATTTGAAATATCTGGTGTTCATTCTTAGTTCTGCCTTTCTCTCATGAACAGGTTTTCATTTAGTTGTGTAATTGTGCGCACGCCCACACACATTCCAGAGGAAGCCAAAACTCAATTTCCCTTCCTAAAACATTCAGGTTTGGGGGGTTGAACATTTTGGATTTGCTGACAGCACTGAATTTGTTCATCAATGAATTAAATCCTCAAGAAAACATCTAATAGTTGTGCACACAGTATAATCAGTTTCTGGAATTCTATTTTTTGGTTGGTATTTGGGTTTTGGGGCTCCATATGAAGACCCACTGTAAACCTTCTGCTTGTGTGCATCTGTTCAAACGGGCCGTCGGCACACGATACAATAAAGGCTTGCATACATTTTCACTGAATTCATGATTGAATGTCGTGTTGCCATGTTTCACCCCATATTTAAAATATGATCACTATTTTACACATAAGCAAACCTCCATCAGGCTCTGCCCCTGTAGTCCTAAACTATATCTTGCGGAAGCAGCATAACAATCCTCAGATCAGCTCGCTCCAATTCTGTGACTGAAACCAGAACTGGGTTTTGCAGCACCCCCATAATTAAAATACCCTGCACGTGCAATACATCCAGTGGGCTTTTTTTTCCCCCTTCTACTTAAAGCAGAACTGATTAACGAGTTCTTAAAGTAGGTGGTGACTACTTCTGTGTAACAATGCACAAATGAAATATTTGAAAAGAAAACTGACAGATTTCCCAGCAGTGAGCACCAAAACAAAACGTGGAAGAACGAGGCAGATTGGACACCTTAGATTCCCAAAAGGCATTCAAGGATCTGCAGTGAATACCAAGTTAGTTTAGAAGATACATTTTGTTTTTGTTTTCCCAGAATTAAAATGTTTTCAATTGCTGCTAAAAGCCTAAAGGAGGTGGACCACAAAAATGCAACCTCAAAAACCTTTCAATCGTCATGAAAATTCAGTAAGGAATGTTATATATTTTATTCCAATTCTAAGGTGGAACTATGCCAGTATACTACAAAGGTATGTCTAAAAAGGAAGAGTAAAATAGAGTAGAAAAGAGTAGAACCACTTAGGTGCCTGGTCTTGAGAACCAGGGATAGTGACGGTTGAGGATGGATGGTGGAATCGTGATATTTTAAGTAGTTTATTTCAAGGCCATTTGAACCTAAAGGAATCTGAGATAAAGGTCTAGTTGTAGGTTTTGTAAAGTAGTTCCATCATACTGCATTTAAATACTGCATACTGCATTTGTGTGAACACACAAAAGGTTAAAATTTTTTTATTAACTTTCAAGTGAGAAGGTAAAAGGAATAAGAGCTTTTAAAAGTTGTTTTACATGAAAAACAAACAGGAAGAAAAAAAAAGTTAAAAATTGAGGCTGAACACTGAGCCCAATGCACTGGGGTTGACAGCGGAATACGCCAGCCGCTCAAAATACTACAAACCACAGGAAGGTGGAGTCTGGTGTGATGTCACAGTGCTAACAGGAAGTCAGTCCATGTAGGAGGTGTGGCCGCCTTCGTGCACTCTGCAGTACTCCTGCCCCGCTGTGGCTCTCTTCTTGCAGGGCTTCCCGATCTTCGTGACGGCGCTGCACAGCTGGCGTCCTGATGCTGAGCTGCCGCGTGGAAGACAACACGACTCCGATAAAACTCATCCAACATAAAACATGCAAAGATTTTAAAAGTGGAAAAATGTACTCAATGTGACTCAAATTATACTATTTTTATAGAACACCAAATTGCGATAAAGTTACCGCAAGTTGCTTCACAAGCGCAGGTTCCAACATCAGCAGACCAACAACAAATACAATTTAAAAGAATTAATACAAGTACAAGGATTTTGTCAAGAAAGCAATAAATAAAACTGACCCAAATAAAATAACCCAACAGTCACATTAGCGACAAGAGTCAGCAAGCGACGACTTGCCGTTCATTTTCGCAGTGGGCGTGTTGCAGCGGCGAGACAACAGTCGCGTATACCGCCAGTCTATTTTATGCAAATGCTGAACAACGTGGCACAGCAACCGCCAATCGGAGTGAAAACGCAGCGTGACGTCAGCTGGTCTTTGGCTCAAACAAAATAATCCAAGACGGTCGAATACGCGCTGAAACAGCTGCATTTCTGAATAAATCTAATGTTGCTCATATTTAGCAAATATTAGTGAGAAAAAACACTTTGACATCTAAAAACTCTGTTTTTGTAACCACATAACACCTGCGAAGTGATTTACAAGATCTCTTACCACGCAGAAACTGGGAACGCCCATCAAGTGACAAAATCAACTGCTTGTCAATGTCAGTTGGGTAAGACTGTTTGTGCAGACAGCACCCCCTGCTGGTTATTCAACAGACCAGTTTCAGTTTGATGTTCCGTCTGTCAATTAGGCCAAACCACACACAGCATCATGGGAAAATGTCCAGATGTGGCATTTCCACCAATCTGTCACACGCCTACCAGCTCTTCCATCAGTGATAATAATAATAATACATTTTATTTGTAATGCACTTTACATTCCATGGAATCTCAAAGTGCTACAGAGCAGAGACTAAAAACAAACTGTACAGGGTCAAGAACAATAAAATATATTCAAAACATAACCACACAGATAAAATCAAACATTTTAAAAGGCTCTTTTAAATAAAAGTGTGACAAACTCTAATATCGACGTTGACAACGGAAGTGCTGCTAGTGGCATTGAGCGTTTGCTTGATCACTTTGGTTGATAACTGAGGAGACATTCACTGAAGCTCGTCTTTTGTGTTTAGATGCTGTAGTTGTAAATAAAAACAGCCGGCAGTGTTGCTGCGCTACCGCGGCAAGATTTGGGTAAACAATATCGGCGGGTTTGCTTTCAAATCTTAAAGCTGGAAGGTTTATAATTTATACAGACCAAGGTTAGGATACGGAAGAGAGCCAATTGTCAAACTCTACAGCTATCATGGAATAGTAAAATAATCTGGTCTGTAAAGTGGGCGGTCCTTAGAAGGTCATGGTGAAACCAGATTATGGTCAAATTCAAACTCCTATGTGATACTTATGTAGGTTATACGGTTCAAATTTGGTGAACATCGGATGGATTTTGTTCACCGTATTGATTGAATCCATTCCTGCTTCGCCCCCTACTGGTCTTACAGGTGATAACTAACTAAACCAGATGGACTCATTTCACCAGAATCAGATTAAAGATCTGGAGTTTCTCAAGTCCCGGTTGGCTGAACGGCTGGTGGGGTTCTGCGGGAGCAGCTCCAGGTTCAGTAAGTCTCTGAGTAACTGGTGAAGATGACAGACGACAGGCCGCCGTCTTTATGGGCGTTAACTAAAATTATTTTCTGACGCTCCAACAAGCAGCCTGGATTACTACCTCAGGTGGACTGACTGGTCCTGCAGCATTGATTGTGCATGCAGGTGCACTTCTATATTATGCAAGACGATGAGTATGTGGGGTTTGGAGCACATGTCCTTAAAGGCCACATTGGATCAAATACTGACCGGTTACTGAGTACCGACAGGGACGGACTTGCACTTCGGGAATCATTCCAAACATCACACCAGTCTGTCGCTCCTCTGGGGTTCCTGGGTGGGGTTTCATCAAGCAGAGCCTGAAGAAAATAAGACCACATTCAGTGAGTTTGTGGCGTTCCGGTGTGGACACTGTTCTCTTAATATTGTGGCACCGTGCATGCCGCCGGGACGTTACCGTCCAGGGAGTGGAGTGATCGGGTTTGCTGATTGTTGGTATAAACCGTGGCCCGAGCAGAGGCTCCACGTCACCTGTGAGCAAACACACAAGTACGCAAGTCTAAACAAACTGAAGATGGGACACAAGTACGGTGGCCAAGAGATGCCACAACACTCAAATGCATACAACGCTGCATTGATTAAACAGGGAGTTGCACCAAAAAAAAAAAAAAAAAAAGAAGTCTTGCAAATTGGAAATGCAAACAAATAGCCTACAGCACACAATTACATATCTGCAGCCAGTGGCGTTTCTACACTGAAAGCCACTGTCTGCGGCAAATTCGCACAACATACAAAAACAGATGAGCTGCAATAACCACAGCACAACAGAAGTACATGCAACACAAAAAGAGGCGCAACTAGTTGACTGTCATAAGACTGCACTCTAGGCAGCAATCAACTAGTTGTGGACAAAAGTGCAGCTACTGTAGCAGTGGGCACCAACATTTAGCTAAAGGCTAAATGGTCAAAACATTCGTACATATTGAAACACTATAGAAAACATGACCACGCAACAGTTATGTGTAAGTTGTGTGCAGCGGCACTGAACTCCACTGTGTGTCTTTCTTACATGTCGGTTAAATAAACTAGTCAACTACCGTCACAACGAAGATGTGAACTAGTATATAAAGCAGTGGTGGAGAAATCCCGAGTGCATCCTAGAGCTTTATTATCTTTACTGGTACATGGTTGGGTCATCGTTGGTACTTCATGGCGCTTTACAACGTGTCGTGTGAATTTCTGTTTCTCAATTGATGCAGGCATCTGTTTTTTGCATTTGCTACTGTGTTGATTTGGAAGTGTTTAGCCTCTCACGGCCACCGTACTTGAGGTCTTAAGGTTTATATGTAATACCTGATATGAAACTGTCATGATCCAGTAGTTCGCTGGATTCTCTGCAGCCATCTTCTTCTTCTCTGGAAGACATCAGATAACCCACTCAGATTTTTTTTTTTTTTTTTAGTCAACTTAAAATAACGACGCACATCTCAAAAAAACCTGCTGAGGGGACACAGAACTAGTCACGTTTGAGGTGGATTTACAGAAAAGGTCAGTGGAGGGACAGTTTTGGATAACGGTGGACTGAATAGTTGCAGTAACCTTTTGAAGTGATCTTTGTGAAGGGGCGGAGCCAGAAAAGATGGCGTTTCATTCACAGAGTTACTTGTAGGTCCAGTCACTAACCAGTTACAGATACTTGGTTTCCAGCCCTGCAGGAGGACTTGGCGTCTCACCTCCGTGGTGTGGACGAGACAACGGGCAGCTTCTCTGGTGCCACAATTTCACACGGCGGCGGCAGCAGCACCGCCAGCTTTGGGCTGATCTGCAAGCACGTCCACAGCTGAGTCACAACCCAATGACCTGCAGGCGACATGAGGGAGATTCATTCATGGAAAGGCACACAGGAAGTCCAATGCCCCCAAAGAAGTGAATGGTTTGTACCCAGGGTCAGGGTGAGCAGCAGCAGAGTCAGGCTGCTCAGATCTAGCGCCGGCTGCTGGTTGACCTCAGCTGCTGCGTTCAGAGGGACAGCGAGGAGCAGCGCGGCTCTGGAGAAACCAGGACAATGCAAGAAGGTGAGCAGGATGGCACACATGACAAAGTATCCTGTGTGAAGGAGACACGTCCACATGGCTGCAAGGCTCAAACCTGGAGAGGCGGAACATGAGTTACGGGGAATCAATGTCAGTGATGTTTCTTTCTTTTCTGTGAAATCGTTCTGACATCTTGAACATTTAACTTTGTCATCTTCATTTTCTCTGCTGTGATGCCTTCAAGGTGCACAAATTGATTCTGTGTTTGTCCATTTTGGTTTACAAAGGAACAGTGGGGGTCCTAGAGGGATTTACTCCCCGGGCGAAACCCCCTGCGTGCCCCCCCCCCCCCCCCCCCCCCCCGCGCACACTAACGTGGCCACCACCTCCGCCCCACCACCCATGAAAACACTAACTTCGTCCTGAACACCCACAATCCCACAAATTAACTCAACAGCTATTTTCAAGAACAAATTTCCAGTTTTAATGAGTACTGAAATAACAAACAAAGAAATTGGCACAGTCTATGCAGTATATCTGCATAAAGGGGTGGAGCCAGACATTTTGCCAGGGCAGCATAAAGGTGCGCGTGGTTAGCATAAATGTGCGTGTGGTTAGCATGCTTGCTTCCCAAAACAAGAGGTCACTGGTTCAAAGCCAACCATGGCCTAGTCTAAACACACATCTGGAGTTGCGTGCCAAGTCAGCCTGCAAAACCGGTCTGTCCTGAACAGGTTTACCTTCTAGCACCACTAGGAGGCACTGCAGGCAGTACATCTTCAGTGCCAAAAATCCACATCATGTGTTAAACATCTGGTATTATTAAAAATAATAAAATTACTATAGTCTGTTTGATCAGGTGGGACTTGAGCCAGTTAATTTGTGGTAAGAATGGAAACTGAGCCCAAGTTCTGTTCTAGTTTGTTCTACTAAGAAAACAACAAAACAAGTGACACCAAATTCTTCTATTTATTTTTTTGCTCAGTAGCAGTGCTTCAGTTAGCCTCTTGGAGTTGACGCCACACCCAGATGCAATGTACAAATGTTGCAGCTAGCAGTAGCAGCACTTCAGTTAGCCTCCTAGTAATTTGTGTGATTTGTTGCTACTTAAAACTACTTCCTCACTCGAAGCAGGTAGGAAGACATTCACAAAGTTTGAACCGGTACAGTAACACCCAGCAGGTTGCCCGCCACGACACAAACAGGGCTCCGCTGTGAAGTCTCACCCGCTGAGCCGAGCCAGGCCTGGATCACGTGAAGCCGCTCCTCTATGCGGCTCTGCATGTTATCCAGATAGCGTAACGCAACTCCCAGCGTGTTGTTCATGCGCTCCAGCTTCCTCATCAGGTCAGCGTAGTACTGCGTGGTCTGGTCTTGGTACTGCAGGAACTCGGACATGCTGTGGTCTGGTCGCACACACACACACCACTGACACAAGCTATAGGTTAAATGGCGCTTTGATCGATTTACAGTTGTGATGCACTAGTGATTACCAATTCTCTGGTAGATGTCCTGAGCTTGGTGTCGGACGTCAGCGAGGTCTTTGACGATGGCGCTGTGGCTGTCCTGCACCTCCGAGCTGTGGCTCTGTAGATGCTCGCTCACATTTTCTGCAAGAGAAGGCACAGAAGACACCCATCCTTATATTTCCTGGAACTAGTCCGGGTCTGTGTTGATTTAACAGCTGATTGACCCTCTACTCACCTACACTCCTCAGGAATGTTCCCAGACAAGACCGGATAGACAATCCCTCCACAGTGTGTTCTGTATCTACAGAGAACTAGACGGGCTCCACAAACTGACAGAGGGAGGTTTCCTAAGATACTCAATTGGCTCCTGGCACAAACCAGAACTTCTACTTTGAGTTCTTTCTGGGATGTTGGAACTCAATCGGCCTTGAAGATTGGGTCCAACTACCAGACAAACACACCTCATTTTGGTTAATGAGAGTTGATAGGCTCCTGGACGACTGGGAGCTTCACAGTCTTGTCTGTGACTGAAACAACTTCCATGATTTGGGTCAAGTCAGATATGGGAGGATGTGCTGGTACCGCGGTCAGTGGCCAGTTCCACACTATGGAACTAGAGCCTCAACAATTTGCATTTTTGGGGGCTGGTAAGATACAGACTTGAGTTAAGAAAATTATAATAATTGTGACACAGATATATAAAAATGGTTTATTTCTCAGTAACTCTTACAAAATATAAGTGAAAAATGCCAAACATATTAAATTTATACAGACATACAGCCATCTGGGAACGTATTATACCATCCTGTGTTACTGATATGGAGCAAAATACATCATGCTGCCCTGATTTGGATTGGTAGTTGCCATGCTGCATCGTTCACCATTTGCATAAAACTGTCTTCTCAGCTATTTTGGCCCTACCTAGCTGGCGGCTTGGCAACCAATTGTCTCTTGTTGCTGTAAAACACCCACTCTTACTGACAATGAACAGCAGCTGCTCGTTTTGCCCGTCTCTTGTAGCTAACGTGACCAAGGGGTGAAGGGGTCCCAGCCATGCTTGACAGCATTGCAATGCCACTGGATTACCCTCTACTGGACAAACGACATAGTGACACCATTTCCAACAGCCAGTGTTTCTGTACATTGTTTATTCTGTAAAATAGAAAATTTTATATTGGCAAAAATAACATCAATATTGATATTTTTACAAAAGGCTCATCAGCCAACCAATATATTGGCTGAGCTCCACATAACCATCTTGGGTCTGCTGACAAAACCTTGAGCTCGTTCCACATTTCCCCTTATTTGTGATTAAGACCACAAGCTCCTTAAATTACTTCACTTGAGGAGCCAACCTACTTCAGATTTAAAGAGGGGCACCACCAGTTTCCAGAAGACTACCACAAAGTGATCCTCATCCAAAGTGCTTCACTGAACTGTGCACCGGCGGGTTTGTTGTGAGAACCAACAGAACCAGATCATATATATATATATATATATATATAAAGTTTGAGGAATGCCCTGACGATCACAACAACAGACACGCCATCACTCGCCGGATCCTGTCCATACCCCCCCCCCCCCCCCCCCCCAAAAAAAAAAATCAGACATGGCTCAAACCTGGTGGAGTCCTGAGAATATTTTACTCCTCATCATCATCACAGAAGGACCAAATAGTTTCTAACAAGGAACCAGACACCCCACAATGATGAAAAGAAAGTTCTCACCCATTTTCTTTGTGATGTCCTGAATGAGCTCTCCTACCAGCTGCTGTCCAGAGGCGATGAGGGCCTTCTCCTGGCCCAGGTGCTCCAAATTGGCCTTCAGTGAACTATCCATGAGCTCCTGGCCCTCAAACAGTTTTCCCTGCTGGGTCTGCAGGGCACTGTGCCCCGCAAGCAGCTTGTTCATGGAGTCTGCAGTTAGTTCTCTCAGCTCCAGCTGCCCTTCCTGTCACAAACCACCACAACCACAGCCAAGTCAGGACTTTGGGTCCTGAGGATACACATGAAAGTGCAGATGAAGATCAAACCCTACCTTCAGCTCCTTCATTGCATCCAGCTGGCTGGCTGCTGTGGAAATCAGAGTGTTGACCGTGTGCTCGGCGCGACGCCGGAAGAGCTGCTGGCGGGCGGCATAGCACACAGAGAGCGCCCTGTTGCTAACGATGTGGTACGCGTTCCACGTGTCGGAGTCCATATCTGTTGTGCACTCTTTAATAGTCTGGAAAAAAGTCAAATAACTAATGATGGCAGCGAACAGCTGTTTCAGTTTACCAGAATTTAGCAGATTTGGAGTTTACCACAAATTATACGGGACACTGTTACGTCAACGCAGCGTGTGCGAGACTAACAACTAGCCGCTTTAAAGCGTTAACCACATTTAGCATATCCAGTAATACTAGGGCACTTCCCACTAGTCCTAGTACTAAGGAGAGCATGTTGAAGTTGTTTTTATATTTATGGTCGGCTATATGTTGCACTAAAGTAGGTGACGTAATAGTAGAGAAGCTTGAATCTTCGACTGGACTGGGTTGCTTGACGCGAGGACGTTTCGCTTCAAATCGCAGAAGCTTCCTCATCTAAAATTTTTGCTCTGGTGGTCTGACTTCTGTCTTGACTCTTGTAGAGAAGAATAATTCTTCTTCTACGATTTGAAGCGAAACGTCCTCGCGTCAAGCAACCCAGTCCAGTCGAAGATTCAAGCTTCTCTACTATGGAAACCACCTGGACAACTGAGAGCGTACACAGAAACATAGG
Source organism: Thalassophryne amazonica (assembly GCF_902500255.1). Lineage (NCBI taxonomy): Eukaryota > Metazoa > Chordata > Actinopteri > Batrachoidiformes > Batrachoididae > Thalassophryne > Thalassophryne amazonica. Next base: position 9,877,638 of record NC_047112.1, read on the forward strand.
TGAAGTAATGTTAAACAAGTGAGACAATTTAAAAAAACCATTTAATTATGGTCAATTACCGTTACTTGTTGATTTTTTAATTCAACAAATTTACAGACAACAGTACAATTAACGGTGATTAATGGTGTGTGTCAACAGAATGAGGTTTTATTTTTGTAAATTGAACAAAACGGGATCTGGTTTGTTCACTATTTAAAAGTACTACGTTTATTTGTGAACTTTAAAAATCAGTTTGGGGTTGTAATATACACCATCAAATAATATACAGAGGTTTGGACCCGTGGACCACATCGACGTAACAATGCCCGCTCTAACTTTAGAACTCAAATTACCATTTCGTCAGTACATGGGTAGGTCCTCCGACCTTCGACCTCTGCCTGGCAGTTCAGCAAGGTCACACCGAGCTTCGCCAGCTGCTCCTCTGAGAGACGGTCGCAACTCGACTTCAGACGGGAGACCACCTGCAAGCAGACAGACGCCGTGAGCAAACGTGAGGAAATGACGCTGCCGAGTGAAGCCAAAGTTTCGCCGCGTCCCAAACCATGTCAAACATTTGTAGTCTGTAAATTTTTTTTTTCCTCGTCACAGGAGTGTAAGTCACACCTGCCCCCCCCCAACCTCCTCCAAAACAACAAAAAGTTAGTTAGATGTAAAAATATGTATTATGTCTGTATAAAATATGGTAATTATGACCAAACATGGGGAAAGTGACATTAATGGTTCAAAGTCTGTGTAAATCTTTGTGTAGTTAGACTTTGATTAAAGGAAGCTACAAGTAGTACAGTAGTTTTTCAACAAGTGTATAAAAAAAAAAAAAAAATGAAATTTTTGGCCCTTTTGGGGGGCCTTTGGGCAAGAAGAATGTATTATTTTTTTTTAATGTTTGGTCAACAGGCAGCCTCTTAAAGAATCTTTATGCAAAATTAGAAAAAAAAAAAAAAGCTATTGACCTGTTTCCTGCAATATAAAGTGAAAATTACTTTTTTTGGTATTTTTATTTTTCTTGCCTAGCAATGTGTTACTCTGTAACTTAGTAAAAGTGGGTAAAGTGGGCAAATTAGTGGAATCCCTGACTTCCCCCTGCCCACGGGACAGTTTTAATGCTGCAATCGACCCACACTATCGCTGTGATCAGCACCCCTGAGTTATACTGCATAACAGATACGAAACTCATAGTAACGCACAGTGACTTGGAGAAGTAACTTTAATCTGATTAATGATTTGGAAATATTAACATGTTCGATTACTCGTTACTGAAAAAAAAAGGTCAGATTTTAATAACATGTTAATCAGTTCTTGCTTATCAGGATATGAATCCTCTGTAAAAAATTTCATAACCATATATGAAAAATTGTGGGTTACAGGCTCTGCCCAAGTTGGTGGAGGTAAAAATTTTTAAAAAAATTCTGTTTTTCCAGAAAACCACAGGATGGCACACTGTGTGTGAATCCTGATGCCATTCCTCAGCCGAAAGGACTAATAACTGAGTGCCACTTGCATCTTATTTTGAAGAGGTGAAGCACCTGTATGATGCTTCAACGGCTAGAGGTGGGCGATACCAGGAATTTTGGTATTGGTCCGATACCAAGTAAATACAGGCCCAGTATCGCCGATATCGATACTGATACTTTTTCATATTTAAGTTTCATAGCTCCAAAGGAGCAAAAAGACCTAGGATAGAATTTCGCCAAACATTGTACGTGACAACAAAATAATTTATTATCATAATCAACATTTTTGTTTAAAAAATATCACTCAACACAACTTAAAACAAAATCTCCTGAGGTAGAGGGCTGACAAACCACAATACAAGAGCAGCGCTGCTCTTATAGACAGAGAGTAAACTTTGATGAATCTGCATGCACAGCAGTCAGTGCGTGTGGGAGAGAAAAAAAAAAGCTTGAGTATCGATCTTTTTACACGAGCATTGTTCAATATCAATACCAGCGTTGGTATCGATATTATCGATATTAGGATCGATCCGCCCACCTCTATCAACAGCTTCAAAGCCAACTGCATCCTTTTCCTGACAGGGACTTTACTGTTCGCCAGCTATAAACTTCACAATTTTAATCCAAATGGAGAACTCAAGTACTGTTTGACCCCAGCAGTGAGCTCTCCACGTCCTGTTCTAACAGTTTGTGTCCATTTTTTTTTGCCTGAAATCTAACCCCTGAGGGTGTTAAAATATGAACCAGTGAGCTTCCGGTTACCTTATAGTGGCAGCTGTCCAATGGGCTGAGCTCTATCTCCTTCACTTCAGCCAAAAACTTCTCATCAGTGGTAGTCATTTCAAACTGGGCGTTCTTCGCCAGAGCCACCGGAGACACTGGTGGGTACTGCGGTGGCGGCACTGGTTCCGGATGTGTCCGCCTCAGCCACTCAAACAGGCCACTGACCACAGGCCAGCTGCAGATCATCAACCCGATCAAGACACGACTCATGGCCAATGCTGAGGTTCTTATTTGTATTTTGGTGAGACAGCGCCCTCACCTGGAGTTAAGCACAAATGAACAAAGCACTGACAGACAGAAGTTTGCACTCAGAGTGCCGCTTGTTCTTCATTATGCTGCAGAAGTGTCATTAAATTCAGTTAGTTTGTATTGTAATCAGATTTAAAGATGCAAGCTTTAATTTACAGGAGTAATAACCCACAGCTGCTAAAAACAATGTGCTGTTTAAATAAAGAGCACTTACTTGGTGCAATAATTCTGTTGCTGCACAAAAACTGATGTGCACAATTCTTGCATACTTGTAGAACGTAAAACACAAGTTTGCATAAAAAATGCACATTGAAATCTCTCGCAACAACGTATGTTATATTATCACATGCAATAAACACAAACGCAGTCAAGTAAATGTTAATGAGGATTTGTCCAGACATGTCTATCAGACAGCTGCAGCCCGTTAAACCTACGCTCACCGACTCCTACAACTCCTCCTATTCATTTAAAATAAGACATTATTGATCACGGGGAAAAAATGTAAAATAATAATAATAATAATAATAATAATTTCAATATATTAACAGGACGCTATGACGTCACGGGTATGAAAGCAAGTTGCACATTATCTAAAAAATAAAATAAAACTGTACCTGTTTTGTTTCGAGGAAGCCTCGTTACCGGACAAAAGAACTCGTCTGAACTCACACAGCTGAAAAAAATTACAATTTTCTTTCTGAAGCTGTCACTCATTATTCCACGCCCAAAGTGACAGCTTCAGTTTTGTAGTTTTTATATGCATTTAAAACTACAACAGCCTGCAATAATTCAAAATGTTATTAAGGTCATTATTTTATTCGTATGGAAAAAATATAGCTTGTATATGACAGCACACATCAATGTAATAATGTGTATAAAACTACATAAAAAAATCTAACGTTTTTATGTACCTTTTTAAGTTTATTGAGTAAGATCATTTAAAAAAATAAAAAATACAAGCATAAAGTGCACACTTTTATTTATCCCCCTAAAGTTGGTGGTTTTAATTTTATTTTTAATTTTATTTCCAATATCCTTTCCGCGCAAGTTCGCTAAGTACATTATTTGTAAGAGATGTTTCTTTTTTTTTTAATATCATCATTATTATATAAACCTATATATACAAATCAGTGTTCAGTATCGTGAAAGTTTCGAAAAGCTTCGACACCAAGTCTCGGCAACACTCGTCTTCTTTCGCAGCAGGTTTGTGGTTGAATCAGCAGGTTTTGCGCTGTGTCATCCGTTTCTTCTTCTTTTTTTTTTTTTTTTTAATTACATTAGCAAATCTGAAAGCCAACAGGTGAAATAATATCTTTAAAACAACATTTATTTATCGTTGTTTCTCCTCTATATCTATTCACGCGACAACTCCGTGTTATTTTCTGGTTGTCCAGTCCACATGAAATGTGTGCTTTGTGTTTATAATCTGTGGATTATTTTCTCGCCGCGGTTATAGTTCAGGCAGAACCCCCAGCCCGGTTACTTTTTTATGACCCTAACGGCGATTCTTTGAATTTGTTGCGGTGCGGCGAACTCCGCTGGAAGCTAACGATGCGTGCTAGCTGTTAGCATGCTAGCTGTTAGCATGCTAGCCGCGTGAGTTTGTGGTGGGCTAAACGTCCGGCAGACGGTGATGGACGACGGCGGGGCGAAGAAGCACAACTGGGACGTGAAGGAGACCGAGCTGTTTCTGGAGATCCTCAAGGAGCTGGACATCGAGAAATGCCTGGACGGCAGGAAAGTCCGGAATAACAAGGTGTTCAAAGTGGCGCACCGGCGGATGACGGCGGCCGGTTACCACAGATCCGTGGACCAGTTAAAGATCCGCTGGAAGCTGCTCAAAAGTGCCTACTACAGGTGTAAGAGGCAGCCGGAGTCCAGGATCCAGGGCTGGTGGCGCTATGAGAAGACCATGGTGGAGATCATGGAGTCCAGACTGGCTCCTCTGGTCGAAACCGGGTTGGATTCAGACAGGAAGGATGAAGTGACGGAGGACTCTGATGGAGAAGCGTCCACGCTGCCCTGGTCCCGGTCATGTCCGGATAACGGCCCCCAGAACCTGGATTTGGACGTGGGACTCACTGTGGACAAAGTCAGAAACCAGCTTGTGATTTTGGTTATGATCACTTCATCTCTCAGATGTTTTTAAGGGATAAATATTTGACTTCCCAAGGTGTCAACCTGACTCCAGAAGGGCCAAGAGGGTGCAGGTTGATCAACTCATCCCGTTGCTCAAAGTAATGTTAATCAGTGAAATCACCTGGTGGCCCTCCTGGAGTCAGGTTGACGTCTATGGACTTCCAAAGAAGTTAAACAACTCTGATTCTCAGAGCTTCCTGGGGAATTTCTCAGTCAGCACAAGAATACAAATTAAGTCAATTTTCAAAAACAGTCAAAATCAATTTATTGGAAAATAAGAAGGAAGACAAAGTATCATGAGAGGTTGGCAAAAAAGAATTAGGATAGTCTGAGAGATGATGAAAGTAGACAAGTACGAGATGTGGCAAAAGCTAAGAAAGTATAGCGAAGTGTACTTGAAGTTGAACATTAAAGAAGGAGAAAAGAGTTTGTACTGATTGGTCAGACAGCAGGAGCAAGCTAAAAATGATGTACAACAGGTTAGGGTGATAAAGGATGCAGGTGAAAATGAGTTGACAAGTGAGGAGAGTATTGAGAAGGTGGAGGGAGTATTTTGAGGCGCTAACCAATGAAGAAAATGAGGGCGAGAAGGCTGCTACTGATTGATGTAAAAAAAAAAAAAATCAGAAAGTGCAGCAGATTAGTAAGGATGAAGTGAAGACAATTATGAAAAGTGGAAAGGTACAAGTAGTTGTTCCAGATGACATACCAATGGGGGCATGGAAATATTAAGGAGAGATGGCAGGGGAATTTTTGTCCAGATTGTCTAATAAACTCTGAGAAAGTGAGAGGATGCCTGAGTAGTGGAGAAGTGTGTGTGCTATCTTATTTTAAGAAAATAACAGCTGCAGTAACTACATAGTTGATCAGAGTAGGCAAAGCGAGGCTCTGAAAACTGAAATATTTGGACTGAGAGAGCTGATGGACAAATATAGAGAAGGCCAGGAGTTTCTTAGACTGTCCCAGTTCAGAGTGTGCACCCTTATAAGGTCTATGTTCCATGAAACTCTTCAGGCTTAGACTCTAGATTAGATAGAACTTTATTAATCCCTTTGGGAAGACTCCCTCAGGTAAATTGAGGTTCCAGCAGCATAGCAGCACACAAGGGTACACAAGCGTCTAGCCCATGGAGCATTTTGCTTTTGTGCCATTGTGTTTCCCCGGCCTTAGCTACTTTCACTTGGCAACTTTCCCAGCATCATGTGCCAAGCTAGCTTAGTGGGTGTTATCTGTAGTTTAGTAATCATTTTTCAGTATTTATGCTTTACTTATAAATATTACTGATTTACAGTTGCACATGCAGAATTAGGACACATCAGTAATGTTTGTGGAATTAGAGAAAGCTTATGACACTGTGCCCAGAGAAGAGTTGTGGTATTGTATGAGGAAATCTGGAGTGGCAGAGAAGTATGTGAGGATAGTGTGACAGCGGTGAGATGTGCAGTAGGAATATTAGATGCTTTCAAGGTGGTGATAAGGTCAGACAGGTGAGATTGAGATGATTTGGACGTGCAGAAGACGGACCCAGGGTATATAGGGACAAGGATGCTGAGGATGGAACCATCAGGCAGGAGGAGAAGAGGGAGGCCAAAGAGGAAGTTTATGAAAGTACTGAGGGGGGACATGCAGGTGGTTGGTGTGACAGAGGACAGGATGAGACTGAGACAGATGATCTGCTCTGGTGACCCCGAACGAGAGCATCCAAAAGAAGTTGTTTAACAAATATCTTGCATGCTCATGCACATACTGACTTGATGCTCCTCCTCAACCATCCAGCAGGTGTTATGAGGGCTGAAGGAATGAAGATGTTTGCAGAGTTTCAGCTTTAATTCAAGAAGTAAAAAAAAAAAAATGTTTCAAAGTACATTCAGTAATTAATTATTAACAATTAAATTACCCAAATGTTTTGATAAATACATTATAAATAAACAGGAAAGTAACAGAAAATTCAGACCATTTTGTTCACCTTTCGTTTGTTAGCTTTGTTGCCTTTGATGGTGTGCTGTTGCTCACCATTTTCACTCCCATGTGTCCTCGATTTCCAGATCAAACTGGACCCTGACATGGACTCGCAGCTGAGGATTGGTTTCATCGGTGCAGGGAACATAGCGTTCGGCATAGCAACAGGCATCTTGTCTGGTGAGTCACCAAACATCTGCTGATGCAACTCAAGAATGTTTTACTGGTGGGAAAAAAAAATTTCTTAGTTACTGTGTTTATGTTACAGGAAGTGTTCTTCCTGGAAATGTTAAAGTGAGTGCGCCATCCTCCAGGAACCTGAGACGTTTCCAGGTATGTCTTTGGAGTTTTTGCTTCCTGTTAGCTCGGTGTCAAGAATGCATCAGTTTGCAGAGTGTCTGGACATATCGGTAAAATGTCTTCCGCTCACTGGTCAGGATCTTGGGATCGCCATCACGCACTCCAACACTGAGGTGGTTTGTAGTACCGACATGGTCTTTCTGGCGGTCAAACCCCACCTGGTTCCGCCTGTCCTCAATGAGATCTCCCACCACGTCACTAAAAGACACATAATTGTCTCTGTTGCAGCAGGAGTGACGCTAGCGACGCTGGAACAGGTTTGTGTTTTGAGTTGTACGTAACAAATCTGAAAAGTCTCAGGCTCAATTCCTCTTTTAATTAATTTTTCTTTTGTTATATTTTACAAGCTCCTGCCGGAGAATTCCATCGTCATGAGGCTGATGCCGAACCTGCCGTGCGTGCTTCAGGAAGGAGCTCTGCTCTTCACGAGGGGATCCCAGGCTAAACCGGAGGACGGTGCCCTCCTTCGCTCCTTGTTGCTTCACTGTGGTTTGGTGGAGGAGGGACCTGAGACCTGGATTGACATCCACACTGGATTGAGCGGGAGCGGCGTTGCTTTTGTGAGAAATGATTTGGTTATCGTCATGTACAGTAGTGTTCAGAATAATAGTAGTGAAATGTGACTAAAAAGATTAATCCAGGTATTGAGTATATTTCTTATTGTTACATGGGAAACAAGGTACCAGTAGATTCTCACAAATCCAACAAGACAAAGCATTCATGATATGCAGACTATTAAGGTTATGAAATTGGGCTATTAGTAAGAAAAAGTAGAAAAGGGGGTGTTCACAATAATAGTAGCATCTGCTGTTGATGCTACAAACTCAAAACTATTGTGTTCAAACTGCTTTTTTTTAATCAATCATGTTAATCACTAAACTAGTATTAAACATTAATAAACATTAATTTTGTTGGTTTGGAACCAAGATTTTGCTCGTTTACTAGTGTGCTTGGGGTCATTGTCTTGTTGAAACACCCATTTCAAGGGCATGTCCTCTTCAGCATAAAGCAACATGACCTTCAAGTATTTTGACATATCCAAACTGATCCATGATACCTGGTATGCGATATATAGGCCCAACACCATAGTAGGAGAAACATGCCCATATCATGATGCTTGCACCATCATGCTTCACTGTCTTCACTGTGAACTGTGGCTTGAATTCAGAGTTTGGGGGTCATCTCACAGACTTGGACCCTTGGACCCAAAAAGAACAATTTTACTCTCATCAGTCCACAAAATATTCCTCCATTTCTCTTTAGGCCAGTTGATGTGTTCTTTGGCAAATTGTAACCTCTTCTGCACGTCTTTTATTTAACAGAGGGACTTTGTGGGGGATTCTTGCAAATAAATTGTCACACAGGCGTCTTCTGTTACAGCACTTACAGGTAACTCCATACTGTCTTTGATCATCCTGGAGCTGATCAATGGGTGAGCCTTTGCCATTCTGGTTGTTCTTCTATCCATTTTGATGGTTGTTTTCCGTTTTCTTCCACCCGTCTCTGGGTTTTTTTGTCCATTTTGAAGCACTGGAGATCATTGTAGTTGAACAGCCTATAATTTTTTGCACCTGCGTATGTTTCCCCTCTCAATCAACTTTTTAATCAAACTACGCTGTTCTTCTGAACAATGTCTTGAACGTCCCATTTTCCTCAGGCTTTCAAAGAGAAAAGCATGTTCAACAGGTGGTGGCTTCATCCTTACATAGGGGACACCTGATTCACACCTGTTTGTTCCACAAAATTGACGAACTCAGTGACTGAATGCCACACTACTATTATTGTCAACACCCCCTTTTCTACTTTTTTTTACTAATAGCCCAATTTCATTCTTCTGAACACTACTGTAGCTTCTGAAACCAGAATAGAGCTACCAGATCTTCCCAGGACAGGGTCTGATTGTGTCTGAACTTGATGACTGGATCGGCACTCACAGAACGCACAAACCTTCACCACTACTACTCAGTACTTTAGTGTTTAGATTATGAAGAGTACTGCACATTTGTAGCTCTGGTTGCCCTTCCCTGATGGGGTTAGTCTTCCTGCTTAGCTCGGTGGCTGATAGTCTTTTGAGTCATTCTGCTCATGTACAGAATCCTGGTGAAGATGAAAGTTCTTTGACGAAGGTGGGGAGAAAAAAACCCCACTGCGACTTTATTTCAGTAATGTGAAAAAATAAGCAAAACAAGACCGTAAAGAGTTTCTAAAAAATGTTCATGCAAAGCTTTAGTGACTTAATTTGATGACACAAAGGCTTTGGAACTTAAATTTGGTGACCCACAACTTAACTTAATAACTTCATCTGGTGATGCAAAGCTTTTAATGGCTGGATTTGGTGAGGTGAAAGGCCTTTTCGAAACCTCTAATTTTACCTTAATTTAAACGGAATGTCTTTACTGGTTTGGTTGAATAATGTCCAACATGAAGGCGTTGATTGAACTCTGTGTGGTGCTGAACTGTCTGATTTGAAGTCAGCATGTTCTGCGCTGCGTGCAGCACGGTGAGAAATCTCTGTCATCAGATTCTGGTAAATATGGCCACTTCCTGAAGACTCTGCAGGTAAACCGGTATTTGTCAACTTTCTAAACAGGACGGCACGGTGGCTTCGTGCTGTTGCCTCACAGCAAGAAGGTCATGGGTTTACTTCCCAGCCTTGCTGTGTGGTGTTTGCATGTTCTCCCCGTGTCTGCGTGGGTTCCCTCCAGGGGCCCCGGCTTCCTCCCACATCCAAAGACATGCAGGTTCAGTGAATTGGAAACTTGAAATTGATCGTGGGAGTGTTTTTCTGTCTATGTGGCCCTGTGATAAGACTAGCATCTTGTCCATGGTGGACCCCATCCTTTGTCCTATGACTGCTCCAGCTTCCCCCCCAACCCTAAATTGTAATAAGCAGGTGTAGAAAATGAATGAACTTTCTAAACAGTAAAGTTAGAACTCTGACTTGGTTTTTTGTTTCCACTCCATTCTGCAGGTGTATCTGTTTGCTGAAGCTCTAGCAGACGGTGCCGTCAAGATGGGCATGCCGAGTGCTCTCGCCCATAGCATCGCATCCCAAACTGTTCTGGTCAGTTTTACAGCATGTGTGATTCAGTGGTTTTGGTGTCGCTAAAAACATGATCTTACTGTGGTGTTGCAGGGCGCCGGCCGTCTGTTACGTGACTCCGGTAAGCATCCCGCTCAGCTTCGATCTGAGGTCTGCACTCCAGGCGGAACGACCATCTACGGGCTGCATGCGCTGGAACAGGGCGGCGTGCGTGCCTCGGCCATGAGCGCCGTGGAGGCCGCCACCGAGAGAGCTAGGGAGCTTGGCCGGGCCTCATCGGCGGCAGGATCCAGGAACTGACGCTGTTTTAAAAAAAAAAACAAAAGAAACACAAAGGCAGATCATGACTGTTTTTTATTTATTTTTCTACTTTTAAATTGCAGCTTTTGCGATAAGAGAGCGATCCGGTTAGTTTTGCTCAAGACAAGAAGTTGGGGGGGGCACCAGACTATTATGTTTATGCAATTATGCTCATAGTTGGAGTAATCATAATAATTAGGTATGGCTGAAATAATTTTTTTGTTGTTGGACAAATTAAGATATTCATAATGGAATCATCTAATTCTGACCGTACTCATGTCTTAGTGTAACACAAAGCCCAGAAACATATTCACTCATTTTCAACTGTTTACTCCAATTAACGGTCCCGGGGGGGGGGGGGGGGGGGGAGCTGGAGCCTATTCCAGCAGTCATGGGGCGTGAGGCAGGATTCATCCTGGACAGGTCACTAGTCTGTCGCAGGGCCACATACAGACAAACACTCCCATGGTCAATTTAAAGTTTCCAGTCCACCTAACCTGCATGTCTTTGGATGGTGGGCGGAAGCCGGAGCACCCGGAGGAAACCCACACAAACACGGGGAGAACATGCAAACTCCACACAGAAAGGCCCCAGGTGGGAATCGAGCCCATGACCACCTTGCTGTGAGGCAACAGTGCTAACCACTAAGACACTGTGCTTCCCCAAGAAAAATACTGATGATCATTAATGCAAAGTTTTCATAAAGTGTTGTGTTAACATTTTACTTTTATTATTTTGTAACTTTTATGGTAGGAAATAAACATTTGCGATTTCTAAGTTCCAGCACTTAGAATAGCCTGTTTTTTTTTTTTGTTTTTTTTTTAAAACAAAAGTGTCAAAAATCTAGTTAATTGATTGGCTCAGTATATAATGTAAAATGTGAATAAAACCGTGTAAATGCCTTTTAAAGTGAAAGAAATTATTGTTGTCCATGAGATATGTATTCTTTAAATAAATGTTGAGTGTTCTTATACTAACTGGACTGATACAAACTTATGGACATGTTTTACCTTCACTTTTTATGTGCAAGTCAAACATGCATTTGGCCACTTGATGTTGCTATGATGACGGGGTTATATCATGCAGTCTGAGTACTGCACGTGCGCTCTTTGAATTATGAGTACAGAATATTGCAGGCCAAATGCGTGTTTTATCTTTTTTTTTTCTTAAAGAATGTTTGACTTTTAACTTATTTTAACCGTGTTTACAACTATAACTACGCGACCACTATAACATCATGTGAGTACTTCTGTGCAAACCAAGTCAGGAGACCTTTTGTTTACAAGCTGGACCTCAGCGCACTCTGGGACAAGGTGTTTTATCTTCATTTATACTTTAGCTCATCCACAGTAACTAAAGTAAATTTCAGGAAGGATCCATTTTCTGGCAGCCACCACCTGTCAGCCTGCCAGAATTTGCATTCTCTGTCTTTATAGCTGGAATTGCACCCTACCATCCCCTTACCAAAAAGTAGTACATGCAAGTATGTTTCAAGTATACATCGTTTACTTTTTATATACTTATCAGTACTATTGTTGGTAAGGGTCAGGTGTTTTATCTTCATATATATCTTAGCTCATCTACAATTCCTACAGTAAATTTGAGGGCATTTTGTGTTTATTTAGTGGAATTGCATAGGGGATACTTTTTTTTTGGCAGCCACCATCTGTCAGCCTGCCAGAATTTGTATCCCCTATCTTTATAGCTGGAATTGCAACCTACCATCAGGTGTTTTATCTTCATTTATACTTTAGCTTATCCACAGTTACTACAGTAAATTTGAGGAAGTTTTGTCTTTAGTGGAGTTGCATAGAGGATACATTTTTTGGCAGCCACCATCTGTCGGCTTGCCAGAATTTGTATCCCCTATAATTTATAGCTGGAATTGCACCAACATAATGTATTGCTTTAAGAGAGGGTGACATTCATATTGACAAAAACACAAAGCATAAAAGCATTTTCAAAGTAAAGGATAGGATGGAGGTGGGCAATGTGAGCCCCTCCCTGTATCACAGTCTCATGCCAGCTTGTGGTGACATTACGAAAAGTACAGTAATCTATGGGTTCATGACAGTAGCACGAAAACAGGCTTTTTTTTTTTTTTTTTTTTTTTTTGATGATGGAATAAACTAATGAGCATTTACTGGAATATCTAATACCAGCTATAAAGATAGGGCATACAAATTCTGGCAGGCTGACAGATGGTGGCTGCCAGAAAATGTATCCCCTATGCAACTCTACTAAATAAAGACAAAACTTCCTCAAATTTACTGTAGGAATTGTGGATGAGCTAAGGTATATATGAAGTTGAAATATCTGATGGTAGGGTGCAATTTTAATTTAACCTTTATTTAACCAGGTTAGCCCCACTGAGATCATGATCTCTTTTGCAAGGGAGACCTGAACATGTATAAAGTTTCCAATTCACCTAACTTGCATGTCTTTAAATGTGGGAGGAAATCGGAGAACTCGGAGGAAACCCACACAAACACGGGGAGAACATGCAAACTCCACACAAAGGCCACAGGTGCATCGAAGCAATGACCTGCTTGCTCTGAGGCAACATGCGTTAACCACAAAGCTACTGTGCTTATTAATCTATAAGATACAGACAGATATCAGGGGTGGTGGCCAAGTGTTCAGTGCACTTGGTTTCAGTAACAAAGGTTCCTGGTTCGAACCCCACCCCTGCCACATTTCACTGTGTAATGTGACGTTGCAGCAGGAAGGGCATCTGGTGTACAGCTTGTGCCAAATCAACATGCAAACCGTCTTTGCATCTGCTGTGGTTACCCTGAGTGAAATCATGTAAATGTAAAAAAGACTGTAAAAATTACAGATGAATATTTTTTAATTACAGGTTTAAACTGTAAAATTTACATAAATATGTATATGTGCAAACCGTCCATCCATCCATCCATCCATCCATTTTCTTCCGCTTTATCCGGAGTCGGGTCGCGGGGGCAGCAGCTCAAGCAAAGCCGCCCAGACCTCCCGATCCACACACACCTCCCCCAGCTCCTCCGGGGGAACCCCAAGGCGTTCCCAAGCCAGCCGAGAGACGTAGTCCCTCCAGTGTGTCCTGGGTCTTCCCCGGGGCCTCCTCCCAGTGGGACGTGCCCGGAACACCTCTCCAGCGAGGCGTCCAAGATGCCCGAGCCACAACTGACTCCTTTCGACGTGGATGAGCAGCGGCTCAACTCCGAGCTCCTCCCGAATAATATATGTATAATAATATGTGCAAACCATTTACATGTTTATTGTAATTTTGACAGAATTCCCCTGGAAACTACAGCTGACAGAATTTTTCTGTAAAAACAACTGGATTTATTTTTTTTTTTTTACAGTGTAAAAGCTGAATTTTATTTCTTGTAAACCAAAACAACCATCACCAACATCACGTTTGTCTGCTTATATTTTATTTAAAACAGAAAAAGTCACAGACAAGTGTGTACAGTTTATAATTGTTCATATTTTAATCTCGAATGAACTGAACTGAAGAAAGCGTGAAAATCATTGGATTATCTTGACGGTGGTGCGATCATAAACGCCTTACAGGGTGTTTTTTTTTTTTACATATATAAACGGGTTACAGCGTTTTCATTTTTTTTTATTACGTATTTCGCTTTCCTTGTGCCATTTACTCAGATTGCCCTGCTGAAATTTGGGATGCACTTTGACATATGTTCGTGGTTCATTGAATGCTGTGGTTTGCACTTCACGGCCACTGTACACCGCAAATTATCTGATGCTCTTACGAGTTTCTGGGTGATATAAACGACGCATTTTATCAGATTGGCAACATTTATAATATACGTAGGTGACACTAGTGCCTCCCCTTCCCCAGCCGCCTCCTTCACCTCCTCCTTTTCCTCCTCCGTCACTCACGGCGACAGAAACGCATTTTGTTCTGCCGACCTGCTCCGGCTTCCAAAAAGACAAGACGACAAGCTGAGCAGTAAGTTATTATTAACTATTAGTGATATTGTTGAGCCGCTGCCGGATTTTGCTGTTTAGATTCATGTAAAGTTTGTTTTGATTGATGTTAAAGCTTCAGACGCAGCGAGGCTAGCTAGAGTTAGCTTACGGCTAACAGCCTGCACACCGGGCTGAATGACTTTAATGACCAAATCAACACCGAACCTGCTGCTGTCATATTTTACAACAAACTGTGTTTAAGATAAAACGCCAACTTATTACTGACGGTACCAGTTGCAGCTGCTAAGTGTTAATCTAAACGATTAACGACGGCTAAGCTAAGTGAGCTAATGTTAGCAGGACACCTTTTGTTGGTGACGGCTAATGACGTCATGTATAATTACTTTATTCATCAAATGACACGGAGAAATGCAGTAATCTTATACCATCAACAAAACTGTGTAATAGTGTTTAAAAAATAAAATGAGTCTAATGTGTTGTTGTAGGTTGCAGCGTCACTTCCGGTTGACAGTAATGCTGCTTTCACTGGAAATGGAAATTAGAAACTCATTTCCAATTAGCAGGAAGGAAAAAAAAAACATAGCCACCAGAGGTCGTACTATGAACTTGTTAATTCGAGAGGTTTCTCAAGTCCGACTTTGTTTGATGTCATTTTCCAAATTGTGTTTGATTAAAATAATATTTAATTACAAGGCAGGGGTGGTGACCGAGTGGTTAGTACACTTGGTTTCAGTGTGTAAGGTTCCCTGTTCAAATCCCACCTCTGCCATATTTCTTCATGCAATGTGGAGTTGTGTCAGGAAGGGCATCCGATGTAAAACTTGTGCTAATTCAACATGCAGAGCCACCTTGGATTTGCTGTGGCAACCCCGAGTGCATACAAGGGAGCAGCCAAAGGGACTTAACTATTTTTTAATTACAAGAAAATGCATTGTTTCTGTAACTATCTTGTGCTATCCAGCATATTGCTGCCAAAATGGCACTTTTGTTATGTTATTAGAGGTCTAATAAAATTAATAGCTTCTTGACCAAAAAATGACTTATATTTACACATAAGATCCTTCTGAATGTAGTAAAGTAAATCTGCATGCCCAGATCTGTCATTCAACTGAGAAATCTTCATTTAAAAATGACAAATTTACAGCTAAAGTTTAGCCCTCCGCAAAACTGTCATCACATCCGGGACGCTGCCAAGACGTCAGGGAAAAGACCCTATCCCAGCATGCATTGCGCGCGCCAACTGTAATTTGTGGATTTACGTCAGTTTGCATCTGCACCTTTTTCTTGTCTTATACGGAAGGATCTGCTTTTTTTTTAAAACTTCATATTGTCTTGCGGCATGTTTGGTGAGTACACATTTCTTTTATTTGTGCTTGAAAATTATTTTGGAGGACTTTTTCATATGCCCGTTTGACTGAGTGGTGTCGCATTGAAAATCTACTGTCTTTCGCCTCCGGTGTTACCGTCGCTGGGTACGGAGGCGGGACCGCAAAGAATCCAAGTCATTAAAAAGCTATAAACCTCTCTCAGCGGCCATGGAGCTCTGCGGCTCCGATTACCGAGACGTGCGGCGCTGCGGAAAGTCTGTCCCTGCAGCAACAGGTGTCACTGGCCGCTCCACATCAAAACAGCGAGCGTAGTCTCTGGACGTCTGCCAAGTTGGCTGCACCTCCATTCAGTAGACAGGGACGTGGTGCCGGCTGCACAGCAGACACGGGGGCGATGTGAATGGCCCACTTCAGTGTTTACCAAGCACGCAGACTCAGTAAGCGCATCAGAGGCAGAGAGTGAGGCGTCGGGGAAGAACGTCGCCCGCTATCGATGTCGCCACTCATCTGAGCATGCAGAGCTGTATCTCACATTCATTGCAGCTTACTTGATCAGGATATGTCATTCAATGCGCATATTAAACAAATATGTAGGACTGCTTTTTTGCATTTGCGCAATATCTCTAAAATTAGAAAGGTCTTGTCTCAGAGTGATGCTGAAAAACTAATTCATGCATTTATTTCCTCTAGGCTGGACTATTGTAATTCATTATTATCAGGTTGTCCTAAAAGTTCCCTGAAAAGCCTTCAGTTAATTCAAAATGCTGCAGCTAGAGTACTGACAGGGACTAGAAGGAGAGAGCATATCTCACCCATATTGGCCTCTCTTCATTGGCTTCCTGTTAATTCTAGAATAGAATTTAAAATTCTTCTTCTTACTTATAAGGTTTTGAATAATCAGGTCCCATCTTATCTTAGGGACCTCATAGTACCATATCACCCCAATAGAGCGCTTCGTTCTCAGACTGCAGGCTTACTTGTAGTTCCTAGGGTTTGTAAGAGTAGAATGGGAGGCAGAGCCTTCAGCTTTCAGGCTCCTCTCCTGTGGAACCAGCTCCCAATTCAGATCAGGGAGATAGACACCCTCTCTACTTTTAAGATTAGGCTTAAAACTTTCCTTTTTGCTAAAGCTTATAGTTAGGGCTGGATCGGGTGACCCTGAACCATCCCTTAGTTATGCTGCTATAGACTTAGACTGCTGGGGGATTCCCATGATGCACTGAGTGTTTCTTTCTCTTTTTGCTCTGTATGCACCACTCTGCATTTAATCATTAGTGATTGATCTCTGCTCCCCTCCACAGCATGTCTTTTTCCTGGTTCTCTCCCTCAGCCCCAACCAGTCCCAGCAGAAGACTGCCCCTCCCTGAGCCTGGTTCTGCTGGAGGTTTCTTCCTGTTAAAAGGGAGTTTTTCCTTCCCACTGTTGCCAAGTGCTTGCTCACAGGGGGTCGTTTTGACCGTTGGGGTTTTTCCGTAATTATTGTATGGCCTTGCCTTACAATATAAAGCGCCTTGGGGCAACTGTTTGTTGTGATTTGGCGCTATATAAATAAAATTGATTTGATTTGATTTACTTTTGGATGCTGAAACCAGGATGTATATAACAGTAACATTACTAACAGATAAAATCAATTTCAATGCAGGATCGGACTGAAGGCGGGAGAGCTCCGTCTTCTGCCGGACGTCACTGCAATGACCCGGATGTACAAACAGTTTTCGCTGAGGGCCAAATTTTAGCTGCAAATTTGTCATTTTTAAACGAAATTTCTCCGCTGAATTACAAATTTGGGCTTGCAGATTTACTTTACTGCATTCATAAGGGTCTTATAAATACATATCAGCTATTTCTTTGAGATCTAACCACATTTATTTCAATACAGGTCTACTTTAACTTTTCTGTTTGCATGTCTGTTGATGATCAAACACAAACCAGCGTGTTGCTGCATTCGGAATTTCTGACATTCTACTTGCCATAGCAATTTCAGTAATCCCAAGCAGAACTGCGCTTGATGTTTGGAAGGATGACACAACCAAAGGCTGAATATGATGGCATATGTTGCTAACATATTCACTCTAACTCAAATCTGTTCCTGAGCCCGTCCTTGAACTTGTGGAGTTGTTACATGTACTTTGTTGGAGAGACTTTGCCCTTTGCTGGCTCAAAGTAGAATTTAAATGTGCCCAACGCTGTATGCGTCAGACGTTTTAGTGAGATCACCATTCAAGATTCAAAGTGTTTATTGTCATATATAACAAGAAGAAACATGTTTCTCTGTGCAATGAAATTCTTACTTTGCTGTCCACACGGGTCCTGAGTTATATGTAAATGGTAAAAAATACAATGACAAAAGTGTCTGATACCTACAATAGAATATGCAACACAGTTGTGTAAAATGCAAGTGTGTACAAAATGTACAGTGATAAGGTTGTCCATGGTTGTGACTCCTGTCAACTATCTGGCCTGAGGGTAGACGGTGAACAGTCCGTGTTGTGGGTGGGTTGGATTTTTGAGCATGGAGGCAGCTCTCCTGTGGACTCTGTTCTCAAGCTGTAGTCAGTAAAGGGTATCCTGATGTAGGAGCCTTTGTTTTCCAGGTGAGAGAGGGAATAGTGGTGTGCAGCAGTGATGGTGTCTGAGGTGGACCCATTGGGCTAGTATGCATATTGCAAGGGGTCCAGTGTGTCTGGTATACTGCTCTGAATGTTGGCCAGCAAAACAGTCCTGCAGGATGCTCTCAGAGTCTGGGGTTCAGAGTTTGATCTGTTTGGTGACGAGGTTTGTTTTAGTCTCTGTCTGTAGGCCGGGTACATGAAGAGGAGACGTGCTCTGGATGACCAAAGTAAGGGCAGAGTGCAGCCTTGTATGCACCACACATGATATTGTAAATGTGGTCCAGTGTGTTCTTGTCTCCGGTGGGAATGTCCACACATTGATAATAGTTGGGAAGTAGAAGCCGTCGGCTGCACTGGTTAAAATTGCTGGCAGTAGTAAAAACAGCATTTGGATGACCAGTCTGTAACGCGCTGATGACATCATGGAGTTCACTGAGCACTGTAGAGGAGTTGGCTCGCGGGGGATGTAAACAGTGGCCAAAAACTCAACAGTAAATTCCCTCGGTAGATAACAGGGATGGCATTTCAGCAGTAAAAACTCCATATCTGGCGAACAGTGCATGTAGACAGTCTGTACATCTCTGTACACACACCTCCTCCTTTATCCTTACCGGAGGATGTGGTCCCTTCCCCTCTGTGTACGGGATTTTGTTTGGTCTGTGTGAGTTGCCAGTGTCCAAAAGTGTCTTTATTGTATATTGGCAGTGCACAGCATCTGAAACCAAAAACGCAAAAAAAACCCAAAACGGTATTCTTGTGTACCAAGTATGACCTTTATCGCAAATTGTGCCAAGATTTCACACACACTTTTTCCAAGAAAGTTGTTTCAGCCAATATACACCCAACGTCCAAAGTGTCTATGAAGCTTTCACACATGGACTCCACGAAGACACACATGCTCACACAGACAAACGGGCACACACATGCAGTTACACCTGCAGTTGAACAGTTCTGCATCTGCTGAGCCTTTGGTGACGAAGAGTGAAAATATATTTTAATGATTTAATTTGTGTGTAATGTATGGAAATGTTTGCTGTTTGACTCCAGGCTGCTATCAAATGTTTGTGGGTTTAATGACGTGCAAATTATTGTTTATTTCACAGGGTGGAGGCAAAGTGTGCAACATAAAAAACAAAGTATTTCTTCTGAGCTTTAAACCCATGTGGCTTGTGATCTTTGCTGCCCTTTTTCATTCGCTTAATTGTGTAAGTTGAATTATTATTTCTTCATTCCTCTAATTGCTTACGGATAACTGGATGGCAGGAATTTGCCAAGTATTTGAAGTTGATACTAATTTGAGTTCAACACTTTGATCAGAGAAGGTGAGTCAACAGTTCGTTCATTATTTATTTATTTATTTAGCAGCAGGATCGGACTTCTCAAAACCGTCCTGTGGTTATTTATTTAGTTACTAATGCTAACATCTATAAACGAGGAAACAATAAGGGAACATGTTTCCTGTATTGTAATATCTTCAGAAGGCCACGACTCGCTTAACTGTGCAGGAAAAACCTGTTTGTTCATTTGCATGTTGGTGTGTTGCATTGTTTGTCGTTTTATTTTTTATGCCAATACAGTTTGCATTAGAATGCTGCGCTATAAGAGTTCTATATAGGATGCACAGTTAGGGCTGTCACAGTTATTGCAATATTCGTCAATCGCAATTATTTTTCATATTCACGATTACCTTGAATTATTTATTTTATCCACAAAGCATAAAACAATTCAGAATCTGATGTCATTGTGCTGCAGCCTCGCTCCCGTCTTAAGGCAGGACAATAACATGGTGGCTGAGGAGCGATCCCTCCTGCTGTTTCGATAAAACAGCCGATTAAAACAGTGTTCGTCTTCTTCAAAAGCTGTCTAAAATGCGGAGCTGTCGGTGTGTGTGTCTGTGTGCGCGCGGAGTCAACAGGCTGCAGACTGCGAGGGAGTGGGGGGGGTGCATGAGGGAGATTCCTGAATGCAGGCGTGACATGTTACAGTCTGAGAACCATCAGTGCGCAGCGAGCACGGAGCAGAGAGAGGATTTTAACCCGAGTGAACATGTTAACAAAACCAAAACGTGAAGCTGCTTTTACTTCTCTCTGAACTTTCTCTAAAGGTGTGATTCTGCCGTTACCGTCCTGTTCACACCATGTGCGCGTCGTATGCTGAATTTATGAGATCATGAGACAAAGTAAACGGTCAAATATCTTTAAAAACATATTTAAAAAAATGAGAATATATGAATGAACTGAGCCCCAAAAACAAAACAAAAAACCCTGACATGGAGAAGCTGTGGTGATGTTCAGACACACAGATCACAAAAAGCAGGTGAGAACTCTGAACTTTAACAGCTGTTACTTTCCAAAGGTATTTATTTGTTCAATCTTGAGCTTAATGCAGTATTTAAGCACAAAACATGACTGATGAGGAGAAACAATTTCAGAAATGCAACAGAAACAACCACAAATCAGAAAAAGTTGGGACTGTATGTAAAATGAAGATAAAAATAAAAATGTTGCACGTTCCCAGTTTCTCCACTCACAGAAGCCAAACGTTCTTCCAGAGTTGTGTAATTATACTACAATAGTAGAATATAAAGAAGGGGAAAAAAAGAAAAAAAAATAGACAATATATTCGACAATCACAATTATTTGTCTGACAATTAATCGTCTCCACAAATTCCTACTTGTGACAGCCCTATGCACAGTGTAATCCTTAGTGTTATAACTTGTTTACGACTCAATAGTATTTACACTCATATTACCATAGCATTTATCTGGATGTTGTTTGGCATTTTATCTTCATGGTGTTCGGCTACAATGTTGTCTTTAAGCTAACTGTAATAGTAAAATAAGTAAACCTGGCATTTTCTGCATAAAATGTGAGGATTATATTCTCCTCTCAACCAAGCATATTTTTCATTCAAGTTAAAGTATTTGTAAATGTAGTTTTGTACATATGTACAGTAATGCTTTTTTGTGTCATTTTGCTTCTGTGCACCAAAGTGGAGTTGAAAGGAGCTTAAACAGGGGGGGTTGGATTTGAGCTGAATAGATTTGAGGAGTGAGCCAAATCTGTCAAAATAGACTTAAACATTTAATTTTCTTTGTGAAGCAGGATCTTTTGATCTTACTCATGTAGCATTGTGGCCTTATGACATCACATACATTTCTGACTGCTTTTATCTGTTGGCATTTGTCTGCATGAGCTTGTTCTAATTTGCTGCATGCTGCTTGTGTTACTGTGGTCTGTGTTCATAGTGTCGTATGTTCTCCTACAAGTAAGTGATGATACACATCAAGGTGTCCTGATGGTGGTACTGTCACTCCAATTGGAATCTTTTGTTTCTTTTAATTTTGAAACTTAATTTAAAGCAGTGCTTCCCCTGCAGTAATATATTTTTAATAATGCCAATGAAAAATAACAAACTAATGCCAAAAATCCATTTGGAAATCAGTAATCATTTGACACTCTTGAATCAGTGGCACTGAGGCTGTTTAAATGACGCACACCTCTGGATTTTTTCTGCTCTGCTTGAGTCAAAACACCTGTTAAGCATTTTTCTTATAGAATTAACTCACTGCAAAGCCCCCCCAATGAAAAACAAATAATGATCACAGAAATCTAAAATGTGATTCTGTTGTGTGAAGTAGGAGACTGTTGCGCTGCAGGCTTGTTTAAGTCTTATCCGTAAACATAGCCAGGGCTTAATTAAACATCAGGTTTTTCATTCAGGTTGATCTCTTGCTCAAATAAGCGTATTCATTAAAGGGGTCTTGTAGTGCATAACCAGTTTTAATCTACCTTCTTACATGTTTCTTTGTTTGAGCTTTAATGGTAGGCATCTCCAAAGTCCCAAAATTCTGATGCTTTCACAGGTGAAAATGGCTTGCCATAAAATAATTTAGGCCTGACACAGCTCGATTGAGACCTTTGTGACATGTGTAACAGAAATACCCCCAAATGCTTTAATTGTGCCAGATACCCTCACCCCTCATGGCCCAGGATTATCGCTATATTCCAGAATCAAAATTCCTAGGCTACACATCTTATTTATTCAAAAAATAAACGCTGTAAAGAATGTAAGGATTTGGAAG
Source organism: Thalassophryne amazonica (assembly GCF_902500255.1). Classification (NCBI taxonomy): domain Eukaryota; kingdom Metazoa; phylum Chordata; class Actinopteri; order Batrachoidiformes; family Batrachoididae; genus Thalassophryne; species Thalassophryne amazonica. The sequence continues at coordinate 9,899,886 of NC_047112.1, forward strand.
TATGTAAAGACAAGGCCAAAGGCTCAATGTTTTTTCCACCAATTTTGTTCTTTAATTCTTTCATATCAGAACACCTTTTAGTGTATTATCGCCCTTAACCCATGGCCATGAAAACATAGCTTTGTTAAAATTGTAAAGTGTCTGCTGACTTGATCATTGTTGAACTCTTCTTGGGTAGTTTTGACACCATTGTGGCCTTAAGAAAAAACAATGCTAAAGCTCTGAGACCACTTTCTGTATGTGCCTAATCCTGTGTCTCTCGAACTAATCCAAGAGCCTGTACCTTTTCTCTTTTATTTCTGCAATGGATCAAAGAAGATGTCTCAGTCGGATAATGATCACCCTCCAAGTCGTCAAGTGGAGCGTTCCGCCAGTGCTGCATTTGGCGGTGCAACTCTGCCCGACTCTGGCCAAAGAAACGGAGGAACGGCATCATCTTCCCCGGAGAGCGGCAGCTTGAATGGAGATGCTAAGCGCAGTGGGAAAAGTCGCCGACGTAAGAAACGCCTGTGCAATTCTGACAGCTGCCACGAAGGGAGTAGCGACAGTAAGGCTGAGCATGAAGAGGAATGGGACAAAAGGTCCAACCAGCCGCCCGACCCCTACACTGATTTGATTGGTCTGCAGTCGGAATGTTCCAATGTGTGGTTTGAACATGGCATGTATGAGCAAGCTGAGAGCTTCTACCACTGCTGGTTGGCAACCTCTTCCAATGGGACCACCCAGTCTAACCCCCCCGTTCCAACCCAGCAAATTCATCCAAATGCTCCAATGCCTGTGGTTCCCTCATCTTCAGGTCTGGCATGCCGACATGGGGATCAGGTGGCTTGCCACCATGTTGTCCAAGAAGTTTGGGTGAACAAGATGACTTTTGACCAAGCCGAATGCCACTTTGTTGAAGAATCCCTACAACCCTCAATTCCAAACTCTCTGGACCTCCCCGACCGGCCAAATAATCCAATCATGTCCAGAACACCTGATGAAGGTTACCAGTCTCTGATTGCAACTCCCATCATCCAGCAGTCAGCTCCTGAGCCAATCAATGGCTTACCTCTGATCCCAGTGGAGATGCTTCGTGATGTTTGGCTGGAGAAGCCCGTGTATGACCGCGCTGAGGCCGCATACTACCAAAACCTTTATGGCAATAATTCTGCCAAACGCCCCAGCTGCTCTTCGGCCAGCAGAAGCAATAAGCACCCTCAGAGCCTTGTAGAAGAAGAAGAGGAGGAGGAGGAAGAGGAAGTGGTGGTGGTGCCGGTGGAAAAACGTGTGGTGCTGCAGACAAAGGCCGAAGTCTTCCATGCCTTACACCCCATCCAGGAGGAAGAGGAACCGGCTGAAGTCCCAGAGATAGAGGAGGATGCCCCAGAGGCAACAGTCTACTACTTTCTTCACCCGGACAGCGAGCGGGTGTGGCCAGACAAGTGGCAATACGATGCTGCAGAGAGCCGTTTCCATGGTTACAGTTGTGGTGAAGCTGTGGTGGTGCAGGATGTTCAGCTCCCCAGCGTGGAGGGTTCATCTGTTTCTTCTGCTGCCCTGCACAGGGACAAGTATGACCTCATCTGGAGGATGGAGCTGTTACTCTTTCATAAATAAATATATATATATATATATATATATATATATATATATATATATATATATATATATTTTTTTTTTTTTTTTGTCATTTTCTGTTTTGATAACATTTCAGTTCCAATGTATTTTTCCCATGTTTCATTATTTATTATTACTTATTATTTCTTTAGTTTTACTTGGTGACTGATGTGTTTGTATGAACTCTTTATGTGGTTTTTCCAGACTTCTTTTATCACATTATTTTTCATGCATCTTTTCTTATGGTGTCATTGAGGGTTTTGTTGTTGTTGTTGTTTAGAGAGAGAAAATGAATATATGTTATTATCTCTTATTAATTAACAAGAGAGGGACAGGAAGCTGTCACTGAGGGCGACAGTCTGGGTGTTTTGGTCAATTTTTGGTACGGTGCGTTGTTATCTCGGCACCATCAAATGTGACCAGTACACACACGTGTATAGTAACAAAATGAACGGTGATTTGATGGAGCCACAATGAACACACACCCAAAACAAAGAAACAAATTGAGTGAAGGTGCTACTGATAAGACATTTGAAGCTGCAGATGATATTACTGTGACTGTGCAGTTCTGTAAATTCAAGGTAGCCAGTACTGTGAAAACACACCTTTCTGGTTGGTAAGGTTAGACCGTACTTGTGTGAAGCAACTTTGTTGTGATTTGGCGCTATATAAATTCAATAAATTGAATTGAAATTGAATTCCTAAAACTGGCATAAATAACATCACGATTTGTTCGGAAGTTGAATATCTTTAGCACAGAATATCTTTCCAGATTTCATGACTCGTTGAAGTAAATTTCAAACAGGTCTTGGGTGCTGTGGTATTTGGTATACGTGTTCCAATACAGTTTGAACGTAATTATCTGAAGCGAAAATCATTGATGATTGACAGATGGTTTCAGTGGTGATCACAACTTTGAGTCAAAGAGGAAAAATGTCTTCTGTTACATCTTAATAATCCAATTTTTGCGAGTAGGTGGGGTCAAAGGGGCACAATAGACTCTTCTGTTTGTGGGTTTATCAACCAGTCTGCAGTAACCATCTTCAGTGACATCACCCTCTGAGATGATTGGGTGGAATGAAAACCTAGAGTCCATTGGGGATAAATGGTATAATTTCCTAGTTTTGGTCTTCAAGATTAGTGAATAAAGTGTTTTTGCAGATAAGTGACATGTTAAAAGAAAAACCAGCTGAAGGTGTTCGGTCCCTAGGAGCTACCACGAGTGCAGTGGCAAAAATGGATTGTAATCCAAACGTGATGTTACCGTACCCATGACCTCTTACTCAGCGGTCACATCAGCATTCAGACATTTGGTATATTTGTAGCTAACTGGAAACTAGGAGAAGTTGTAGGTGGGCTCATTCCTTATGTGGTATTCCTACAACGCCATGAAAAGAACATTTTTACGGAACAATTGCTAATTTATCTACTATATCATTACATTGACGTATAGCATGATTGTTTCAATATGTGCTTGTAGAAGTGTCAATCAGATGCAGCTATATCTTAACTACCACGCTAATGTCGGCGATTTTGCATTGCGTCAACATTAACACGGCGTTAAACTAGTGCAGGGTTGCTGCTATTATTGCAATAATTATTGCAGTTGCATGTGAATACACAGCTAGCTCGACAACTGTTGTAATAAATGTTAGTAATTAGTAACTAATGGCTGTTTTCATACATATGGGAATCTGTTTATGGGTTCTTAATTAGATAATAGTCACTTTCTCTACAATTATTACAATAACCATTTGTCTGGAGATGAGACATTAGGCCACATTAAGTCTGAACGGCTGTGGTTGTTTTCCGCTTCACGTGTTCATTTGTTCTTCCTCCATGTTCTCCACAGCACAATGGACGTCCTGGCACACGAGAAGATCTGGTTTGACAAACACCGTTATGATGAGGCAGAGAGACGTTTCTATGAGAACATGAATAATAAACCGTCGCAAGAACAAACACAGGTATCGACACACGCTTCAGAGCTTCACTCTGTTGTTAGCTTCAAACTGACCCTCCTTTAATTAACTTGTTTTTGGACATTGCTTTGATTTGTACTTGAGAATGATCAATCACTGGAATTCCCCGTCTTTAACAGACACAGTTCTAAGCTGGACTGTACCCCATTTCTTGACTTGATGAAATCATTTGAAGGACAGAAAATATGTTCTGACAAAATAAAGGTTGAACCAGGCTTTGTTGGTTATCTCGTTGGTTTAGGAGGTCGGGGCAAATACCATTCTGCAGGACATCGCTCGGGCCCGGGAGAACATCCAGAAGTCTCTCGCAGGGGTGAGTACGGGCACTAGTTTTTTGTCATTTGTTTTTCTCCAATATAGTTAACTATTGTCCCGTTTGATATTTTTTTAATTTTTTTCAAAAAAAATTCTAAAATTTATTTTGTGTTGAAATCTTGTTCTAAATTACCAGTGGTGGGCAGAGTTTTGCTAGCCGGTAATTAGCGAAGCTAACTTTTTTGCTAGTGTATTAGCTTTTCAGTTAATTTTGAAAACCACCAGCGGACTACTCAATACTCAGACAGCTGTGAGCTCAGGTCTCCTCCAGCAGAAGAGAGCGGAGCGGGCCAGCTGCTGTTAAACAGTCATTTACTTTCCATATACAAAAAGACTGACAGTGGGCAGGAGACATGAAACGCAAAGCACTTTTTACTCATGGTTTTACTTATAAACAACCAATTCCGGACAGTTTATCGACATTAACGGCAACTCTGACATTTTTACAAAGAAAATATCACACACATCTTTTAAAGTAACACGCTAAATTCTGAATGTTTGAGCTTTAACAGACACACGTGCCAAAAGGCATTATGGGAAATTCAAATGGCTCTTTCAATCACCCCCCCCCCCCAAAAAAAAATGGGTAGAACACTGCCATCTACTGGATGGGAGTGTGAATATCAACCAACATTCATCACCATGTGTTGTGAATACACTTCACAAACAATTTTCAGTTTTGCAAAAGCCTTTTTTTAACAAATGGAAAAAAGACATTTACACATACACATTTATATTTAAAAACCAACACACACATTACAGTAACTTGTGTGTTGGCTTTTACAAATAAATAAATCAACCAACCAACCAGTGAAGGACACTCATTTTTCCCATAATGCCTTTGGCATGTGTGTCTGTTAGCAGCGGGCAGAGTGCATAAAGATGAGCTCTGGCTCGTTGTTTTGGGGTTTGTGCTCACTTTTGTTTTTACTCAGAAGCCTCAGCAGTGCTTAACACCTTAACGCCTATCTTCGCATATATGCTACAACATTTGACTCAAATATGCAACATACCAAATTGACCAGTATGCCTGTGTCGCAAATTTGCAACATACCATTATTATTATTATTATTATAACATAAAGCCATTACCAAAATACCAAAATTACTATTTACTATTTTTTATGCAAAAGTGAAATTAATAATCTCAACATTATTTACCATCTACTTAATGGCAAAAACACACACAAAATTGTTTTTTTATATACAGCTATATAAATTCAGGCGTTAAGGGGTTAAACCCGGAACTGGCTTATCGGTAGCCGACAGTGTACAGAGTTAGTACTAAAAGGGGTTAGTTAAATTTTAATGCCGTGTATCAGTTTAACATTATAAAACCTAGTGGATTAGTGGCTATTGAAGCTAACTGTTTGGTTAGCTGTGCCCACCACTGTAAATTACCTTTTGTATATTGCAAAAGGGAAGGTCAAAAGTCACTAAATTGGCAACACGGTAAAGGAGTAGCTTCCAATTTTTTGTCCTCCTCCTCTCCTCCAAGGAATTTAAATAAGAACCCCAAAGTTGCATATTATCACTGGCAACTCTACAGGTACCAGAGGAGATTGAGAAGTCTTGAGCCTGGCTCAAAAAAAGAAGGGTGTGGTTCTCAAGACTGTGAAATTTTGACTCCATGGCTGCAAAGTTCAGAAATGTTAGAGAACCTTTTTAGAGAATTTTTGGAAAGCAAAAGCTGGAGGACCACACTCTACATTTTCTGGCTCAGGCTCAAGATTTCTCAGTCTCCCCTCGTATGTTGGACAGAGAATTCCACGACTGCACTAATTATTAACTGGAGCTCTTGTTGAAGTTCTATTGTACCCGTATTAAGGGTAAATGTCCACCAGGTGGCAATATTGCTCCATTTCAAGAACCTTGGGGCATGATGACGATGACCAACCTGTTGCTTATAAGAGTAGATGTTACATTAATTCACAATTTTCTTTCCAGACAAGAATTTTGATAGTATCGGTGATATAAAACAGAAAATCCTTTTATTTGGAAACTGAGGAACAGTTATAGTGGTGCTGAAGAAAATAACTTTTAGAATAACAAATTGTAAAAAAAAAAAAAAAAAAAAAAAAAAAAAAAGACTCCGCCTTTCCTTTTGGATATTTTTTTGTGATTCAGTGTGCTGTGCTGCAGAGCCCAAACGGTGTCTAATCACCATTCACGTTTCTACCAGCTTGTGTGTTTCTGCATCTGTCGTCTGCCTGTAGAAGATCCTGAGTTGGCCTGATCTTTTACTGCAGCGAGTTTGCAACTGATGCTGCTGTTTTCATTTCCACACCTAGCACCAGTGTGTTGTTTAAATAGCGAGCACACTTTCGTGTTGGTTATAATATATGTGGTCAGGCGCCACATTGGCACGTTTTTATTGCGAGGAAAGTTGATATTGTCTGGAGTGTAACTTGCATCTGTTTATATAAAGGAAAAAAAAAAAAACCTTGAACAGGACAAACCCAAATATAAGCTCTACCAGCGTATTAAGTTGCACCTTTTTCTGTATTATCAGCCTCTTGGTTTGTGCATTGTTGTGGTGTACTTTTATTATTGGCATTTATTTTGTTTAGTATCATTATAACTGTTATGAAGAATAATCATGTGATTTTTTTTTTTTTTTTTTTTTGTGTGTGTGTGTGTGTGTAATTTGCACTGGAGTATGTCACAGGACCTTCCAAACTAGTAAAATAAATAAACAGAACAAAAATCACATTGTATACTCCAGAAAGTACAGTATATGTTCCACATTAACCAGATAGTGCATCCAGAAAGTATTCACAGTGCTTTGCTTTTTTCCACATATTATATTACAGCCTTATTCCAAAATGGAAGAATTATTTATTTTTTTTCCCCTCTAAATTCTACACACCACACCCCATAATGACTGTTTTTTTTTTTTTTTTTTTTTTAGATTTTTGCAAATGTACGAGGGCTGTCCGTAAAGTATAGGTCCTTTTTATTTTTTTCAAAAACTATATGGATTTCATTCATATGTTTTTACATCAGACATGCTTGAACTCTCGTGCGCATGCGTGAGTTTTTCCACGCCTGTCGGTGACGTCATTCGCCTGTGAGCACTCCTTGTGGGAGGAGTCGTCCAGCCCCTCGTCGGAATTCCTTTGTCTGAGAAGTTGCTGAGAGACTGGCGCTTTGTTTGATCAAAATTTTTTCTAAACCTGTGAGACACATCGAAGTGGACATGGTTCGAAAAGTTAAGCTGGTTTTCAGTGAAACTTTTAATGGCTGATGAGAGATTTTGAGGTGATACTGTCGCTTTAAGGACTTTTCACGGTGCGAGACGTCGTGCAGCGCTCTCAGGCAGCGTCATCAGCCTGTTTCAAGCTTAAAACCTCCACATTTCAGGCTCTATTGATCCAGGACGTCGTGAGAGAACAGAGAAGTTTCAGAAGAAGTCGGTTTCAGCGTTTTATCCGGATATTCCACTGTTAAAGGAGATTTTTTTAATGAAAGACGTGCGGGCGGATTGCAGCGTCGGCTCGCAGCCGCCGCGACGCTCCGTCACAGGAAAAACACCTCTGCTGGAAGCCTTAAGGACAAGTTGGAGCATCTCCAGCTGATAAACAATTTCTCATATACTCACTCCACTGAAAGCCATCAAAAGCCAACTGGATTTTAACAAATGGTTATCAACACGGAGGTGTTTTTCCTGTGCCGCCGCGCCGCGTCGGCTGTGTCCCGACGCGTGGACCCGTCCGCATGTCTTTCATTAAAAAAATCTCCTTTAACAGTGGAATATCCGGATAAAATGCTGAAACCGACTTCTTCTGAAACGTCTCTGTTCTCTCACGACGTCCTGGATCAATAGAGCCTGAAATGTGGAGGTTTTAAGCTTGAAACAGGATGATGACGCCGCCTGAGAGCGCTGCGCGACGTCTCGCACCGTGAAAAGTCCTTAAAGCGGCAGAATCAGCTATTAAAATTTTCACTGAAAACCAGCTTAATTTTTCGAACCATGTCCACTTCGCTGTGTCTCACAGGTTTAGAAAAAATTTTGATCAAACAAAGCGCCAGTCTCTCAGCAACTTCTCAGACAAAGGAATTCCGACGAGGGGCTGGACGACTCCTCCCACAAGGAGTGCTCACAGGCGAATGACGTCACCGACAGGCGTGGAAAAACTCACGCATGCGCACGAGGGTTCAAGCATGTCTGACGTAAAAACATATGAATGAAATCCATATAGTTTTTGAAAAAAATAAAAAGGACCTATACTTTACGGACAGCCCTCGTATATATATATATTAAAAAAAAAAAAAATCACTTGTACCTAAGTATTCACAGCCTCTGCCATGAAGCTCAAAATTGAGCTCAGGTGCCTCCTGTTTCCTCTCATCATCCTTCAGATGTTTCTGCAGCTTAATTGAAGTCCACCTGGGGTAAATTCAGTTGATTGGACATGATTTGGAAAGACACACGCCTGTCTACATATAAGGTCCCACAGTTGACAGTCAGAGGAATTGGCTGTAGACTTCAGAGACAGGATTGTCTCGAGACAAATCTGGGGAAGGGTACAGAAACATGTCTGCTGCTTTGAAGGTCCCAATGAGTACAGTGGCCTCAATTATCTGTAAATGGAAGAAGTTCAGATCCACCAGGACTCTTCCTAGAGCTGGCTGCTTGTCTAAACTGAGTGATCGGGGAACAAGGACCTTAGTCAGGGATGTGATCAAGAACCGAATGGTTACTCTGTCAGTGATCCAGCATTCCTCTGTGGAGATAGAACCTTCCAGAAGGACAACCATCCCTGCAGCAATCCACCAATCAGGCCTGTATGGTAGAGTGGCCAGACAGAAGCCACTCAGTACAAGGCACATGGCGGCCCACCTGGAGTTTGTCAGAAGGCACCTGAAGGACTCTCAGTCCATGAGATACAAAATTCTCTGGTCTGATGAGACAAAGATTGAACTCTTTGGTGTGAATGTCAGGCATCATGTTTGGAGGAAACCAGGCACCATCCGTACAGTGAAGCATGGTGGTGGCAGCATCATGCTGTGGGGATGTTTTTCAGCAGCAGGAACTGGGAGACTAGTCAGAATTGAGGGAAAGATGAATGCAGCAATGTACAGAGGCATCCTGGATGAAAACCTGCTCCAGAGTGCTCTTGACCTCAGACTGGTGCGACGGTTCATCTTTCAGCAGGACAATGACCCTAAACACACAGCCAAAATATCAAAGGAGTGGCTTCATGACAACTCTGTGAATGTCCTTGAGCGGCCCAGCCAGTGCCCAGACCTGAATCTGATTGAACATCTCTCTAGAGATCTGAAAATGTCTGTGCACCGATGCTCCCCATCCAACCTGATGGAGCTTGAGAGGTGCTGCAAAGAGGAATGGACCAAACTGTCCAAAGATAGGTGCACCAAGCTTGTGGCATCATATTCAAGAAGACTTGAGGCTGTAAATGCTGCCAAAGGTGCATCAACAAACTACTGAGCAAAGGGTGTGAATACTTATGCACTTGTGATTTCTTAGTTTTTTAATAAATTTTTCAAAAACATTTTTCATGTTGTCATTATGGGGTGTGAAAAATGAGTTTACTCCATTTTTGGAATAAGACTGTTACATAAATAATTTACAGATCTACTAAATCTCTTGCATAGGTGTGTGTTCATGTTCATCATTGTAAGAACCCGTATCACAGTTTTTATACTGTGCATGTGAACGCAGCATCAGAATGCAGATGGGTTGTAGACCATTTGATTTATTTAAAGAAAATAAAGTCCTTATTAAATTGATATATTAGGGGTGTTAGATAAAGCGTGAAACATCATTAAAAATGTAATTCAGTACGTTCTGTGAGTGACCACTGCTTCAATTAACGAGATTAGTGTGGTTTTTTTTTTTTTTTTCCCCCCAAAGCCTCTTTCGTATCACTTTGTTGACTAAAAACTGCAATTAATCTGAAGTGATTTTTAACAGTGAGGGTTGAACATGATTTTAAGTGTGACCCTGCTGCCCAACACTGCACCACCTGTTGGGAGCTCTGTTGGCTTGAGTTTGATGCATGTTTGAACTGATTTTGACTTTATCACTTCCTCTGGTCCCGGAAGTGATGATGTTTATTAAATTATATGTTCTTTGAGTGTAATCCTGGATTTTGCCTGTAAATGGTCTCGGTTTGTGCGTCTTTGCTGTGCAGAGTGCCAACAGCTGTGCGACTGATCCCGGAGAACTCGTCTCTCGCATTAAGAGTCTGGAACTGGAGAACCAGAACCTGCACAAAGGTGAGAAATGATCAAGGATGTATGTTTGATTTCTGTGTCGTTACTTTCTAGCTGGAACCGGCAGTTTGTTTTAATGAGCTAAAACGCTGTCAAGATCACTTGAAATACAGGAAATCGTAGTTTATTTTTAGGTAGTTAAAAACTTGAACATTTCTTTATTTGCAACATTTCTTACAGATTCTAATCTTTGTAACGCTTTGGATAAAATAAGCCACTGTATTACAAATATTCATTTTAGCAGTTAATCAAACAAATTAATACATTTTATATAAAAACTAATAATTGGTGCCTTCTTAATCAGCTGCGTTAGTCAAAGCAGCAGCAGTGACCCCGGTGGCCACCAGACCTCAGCTCTGAAAATGAGAAACTTACAAGCTCATTTCAACCACACCTGCTCCTAATTTCCATCATGCATGTGAAAGGCAGCAGTTGAGATCTTCTAAAAATTGAGGTGTAAGTTTCTAAAACATTCTAGACTCACATGCCATCCCAACTCATTATACAAGCTTTGCTTAATTTATTACCACCCTTGAAAAATGTCTACCTATTTTAGAAACACTGCCCACTCTAGAACCCATGGATCCCCACAGGCAACACATGAGAATATATGGATGTATGTATTTTTAAACAAACCAGAGGTGACCAACTCATGGATTTTATTTTTTTTTTCTTCCTTCTTCTTTTTTCCTACAATTGTTGATTATGTATGTTGACCTGCTGTTGGGAAACTATGACGACAATTAGTTTTTTTTTTTTTTCTTGCTTTCTTTCCACTGTGATTTCTCTGTGCTAGCTGCTCACAAACTGCTAACATTTACAGTTCTGTCATGGCTGTGCTAAAATAATGTTCTTGTTGCTGTGAACGCTTGATATAATCAGACCACATTCTAGGAAAAAAAAAACCTCAACACTGTTCATATAAAAGATGTTAATGAATCTTAATTCTAAACTACAAATGAGTGTTCAAATTGAACCATTTTCTTTTGGATATGAAAGCAGAAATGAAAGTAAAATATTTAATCAATCACAGTGAGTGTTTTCATTTCAATCAATCACACATCATGTTAGAGATCAGGTGACCCCTCCCACCATACTTCAAAAGGCCTCATTTCCCATAATACACCAGTTCTGCTTGGAAGTGAGAATGTAACATCTCAATGCTAGTTAAGACCCACCCACTTTCAAACTGTCCCCTCAGACTGACACCAAGTCAAGTGCAGAGAGGAAGCGTGTCACATGACAGAAGCTTTGTGACATCAGCACGAAGCACTGTGTGTTATTGGACAGGATATTTAATGTCCTCTGATTCTGGTCTCTTGCCGTCAGTGGTTGACGATCTGAGGGCAGCACTTTCCAAACTGGAGTGTCGGGTTGCAGTTCTGGAGAAATGTCCTGCGGTGACGACTCCAGCGGCTCCGTTAACGCCCTGCACAAACGTGAGCTTCTTCACATGCCTGCAGAATCCCAGTTTTCGTGTTGTAAATGACATCATAAAGGAATGCTTTAATGCTCTGTTTAGGGCACGACGGTCGAGCAAACGTCCAGCTCTGCTGTTAAAGAGGACGAGGAGGAGGACGACGACTTCGACTTATTTGGCAGCGATGAAGACTCCGAGGCAGAACAGCTGAAAGAGCAGAGGTTAAAAGAGTACGCCGAGAGGAAATCCAAGAAACCCGCCCTCATCGCCAAGTCCTCCATCTTACTGGACGTGAAACCTGTAAGTGGTGTGATTCAGTCTGTGCGGCGACGGCTCGGTAAGTCTGAAACTAACTTCTCTTTGTCGCCGTCAGTGGGACGATGAAACGGACATGGTGAAGCTGGAGGAGTGCGTGCGCTCGGTGCAGGCGGATGGCCTCTTATGGGGCACGTCCAAGCTGGTTCCCGTCGGCTATGGTATCAGAAAGCTCCAAATCGCATGCGTGGTAGAAGACGACAAGGTGGGAACGGATCTGCTGGAGGAGGAGATCGTCAAGTTCGAAGATTACGTGAGTACAAAAAAAAACAAAAACCCAAAAGAAGCTGAAGGTTAGACCTGACTTGTGTGAAACACCTCGAGGCAACTTTGTTGTGATTTGACACTATATTAATGAAAATAAATTTAATTGAACACGAAGCCGATGTTACTGTCATGGTCATGTAGACGTCACGCGTACGCCTGACCTCATGACATTTGAGCTGCCCAAGACTGTCTTGTAGGGGGCGGCAGAGAGTTCAGACAGCAGTATACGCCAGTTATTTTCTGATTTTTATCAGGGCTGTGAAAACGCCATGGGATTCCACAGATTTCATCATGGGGGTGGAGTGTTAGTGATGTACTCTTTAATCGTGAACATCACTGAGTTTTTAAAATGCTTATCGCAAAGCGTTCTCTTTTTTACGACATCGTGTAAGTTTTATAAGTCGGTGGACACTAATCTGTGTGTTACAGATACAAATCAGTTTCCTCGGATCCGCGGAGTTTCATGGAGGAAAAATGCCACTCAAAGCGTAGCTGTTACGAAAGTTTTCGTAAAGCAGGACTGGTTGGTTGCTGCGGTGATGCTGTGTGGCTGCTGGGCGATGCTTAAGCTAAACTTAGCATGTGGACATCACAAACTTTGAGAGCTTTCAAGTTTTTAAAAGATTTGTGCAGCATGTCTGTCTCACAGACCGACGTCGCACAGAGAGAAGATGGCGAGAAAGATGGTTTGCAAAAGTCTTATAAGGACTAGAATCCGTGGAATTGTCACTGGCTTCATCAACACACCTGAAAGATAAAAGAAACTGTAAAAGTGAACTGTGTTCTCTCAGGAAACACGGTAAGAATTTTTCCCTGGAAAATAAATATTGTGCTGTTCAAACAGGATTTTAGACAAGATCATGACTTTTTCACTAAGCTAGATTTTCTTTCATTGTAAAAAAGATATTGTGGCTTTTAATTGATTTAGGCTGCATGAATTTACACAAGAATATATGACTTTTTACTATAAGGTATGTTATTGATATTTTACCATGATTTTCCAAATATTCTCCAAGCTTTAGCTGTGGTTTTTGAAATGCTGTAACAGTCTTTTCAGTCTCCATAAATTTCATGTCGTTTAATTGTTCTGATTTAATGCATAATTTGGTTTACACTTGTTATTTCAACATCATCATTGACAGGTCAAATAAAAGGTTGAATATAGGATCATTTAAATATCCACTAATTTTGAGATTTTTCCTTCCAGGAGATGCTGAAAAAGTATCATTAGATAAAAATTTAATTCTGGGGCCCCACAGGGCCCTAGACCCTGGGAGCTACACCCCCCCAGACCCCCTGCAAATTTTCCTCGGATTTCACAATTTTCATTTCACAGCCCTGTTTGATTTCTTGGCTGTCATTAATAAATATGAATTCTGAAAAACTTAATTTAATCAGAAATTAGGTCTTTAAACATTTAACGTGAGCGATCCTCCAGGTCCTGAAGCGCCAGCAGCTTAAAAACTGAAGTGATTTCTCTTTTTTTTGTGTGTTTCAGGTCCAGAGTGTCGATGTAGCAGCTTTCAACAAGATCTGATTCGAGGACATTTTTGTTTGTTTGTTTTCTTCAGCTGGTTGTCAACGGTTAATCACAATAAAAAAGACTCTTGCACTGAAGCGTTTGTCAAGAATATGAATGACCTGAAGTCAGTATGGTTTCAGATTGTACTCAAAGCAGGTAAAATGCTGGTTTGGTTATCAAATAATTAATTTGATTTGTGCTTAAATTGCATTATAAATTATTATTTTGGACAGTCATTTCCTTGCCATTTTATTTTTGGGGGGTGTAATGATCTTATCTTAACACTAGCTGGAGCTGTTAAGCTGGTTTCAACAACTTGGCTGCTTTTATGGAATGTTTCCTCAAACATTTCACTTCGGAAACAAATAACAGATTCATGTCATGCTGAGAAAACAAACACACACACACACACACACAAAAAATCATTAATTGAAGTAAACACGACCTCGAAGCTTTCAGTTTCTGTTTCGGGGTTTTTACACCTAAATGAGAAACCAGCTCTCTGAAAATAAGGTTATAAGGCCCCAAATGGATTTCTACCATTTCATCATGTTCTGTACCTGCTTACTGCGAGCAAGGGTCATTGTTTGGTCATTTTAAGCCTCTGAATGAGTTTTATGGAGGCATTTCTGGAAAGTCGCTAGTCATCTTGAATGCAAAACGGCTGTGTTGTGAGTACTGCCGTCTCTATAAAGATCGTGAAAGTCTACTGGGTTCTCAGGAAGGGATTCATGCACTAAACAGGTCTTGCAGTAAATGTGCACCCACATGACCTCCCCACACGTGGCAGAAAAGCTCAGATAACACACAAAGACGGAGTATTGTTTAATCCTTAGAAAAAATTTTTGTACAGGAAAAAGTTGAATTTATTGCAAATTTCAACATTAATTTAGCAGAAAAACTATTTTCTTTGTAAAGCTGTAATTGCAATGATCTTAAAATCTCGCCATGTGTATGACATTCATAGTATCAACAATGCCACGGGGGTGTGAGCTGCTGGTACGACTTCAATCGTTTATCACTGTGAATGCAGTGGTAGGCTGAAGACCATCAACAGAAGATCTTATCAGTGTTACAGATGGAAGAAAGTTATGCCAACAGATACATCAGAAAAGAGGGTTTTGTTTATATAACGTACTCCAGATCAGTGCAAAAAGGCCCAGAGGCCTGTTGGTGGGCGTGTTTATCTCCCGATTCCATAGTGTCAAGCAGACAAGAGTCTACGATTGTCCCTGGAAGCAGATTACGTCTCCAACCGAAATCTATTTGCAGCTGGGTGGACTGAGACGATGTAGATTAAGTCTTGTCCAAGGAAACAGACGGGCTCCATGAGCAGGATTCGAACCCATGTCTATAGCGACAGGGCGGCTCTTCATCCACTCAGCTACCTGCTCTATGTATTTAAATAGAGTATAGAATTAAACCCGATGGATGCAATCCCCCCCCCCCCCCCCGTTTCCCCAACGTTGATTATTTTTACTGATCCCAAGGGAACCCGGGGGAAAGGAAGAATGAAAAGTCATTCATTCTAATTCAATCATTATATTCTTTTCAAAAGGTTAAACAAAAAAAGGTGACAGAGCTCAGACACTTTTTTTTCTCAAAGGGAGTGATTTCATTAAGAAAAGAAAAAAATTACATTATTCTTTTATTTCCTGACAGAAAAGTCAGATTTAAAGGCACAACGCTGCACTGAAAGATCCGATCCCCCCCCCCACACACACAGGGAGACTCGGTCTGGGCCTCGAGAGGCTACAATACCCCCCTGAAGAAGGATAAAAGAGGATGTCAAGATGGAATTTCTTTTTTTTTTTTCGTCACTCATGAGTGAACATAAATCTTAACTGAAAGATAAAAGTGGAAGACGAAGAGATGTGAGAGACGGGAGCACTTTACCATGTGAGATGTCTTCAGTCCTGAGAGGAAGAGAAATCAGCCGAGACAAAAAAACCCAAGAGACGTCTGCTTAAAGTGAGCGAACGAAGAAGACACCGAGAATGCACAAAAAAAACCCAATGCTGTTTTTACCCTTTAATTGGGAAGTTCAAAATGTTTGCACTTGAAACTTTGACTTTAGTTTTCTAATTAATCTGGTTTAGTGAATGCAAAGTGCAGAAATATAACACTTGAACCAGTGAGACGTGTAAATGCAAGAGATTTTCATCATTTTAAATGTTGGGATTATCTTTTAAGAGATTATACAAGATATGAGGTGGAGAAAAAGGTGGAGCTTGTATACTCACCAGGGGAGAGATTAAGTATCTTTTTGTGGACAAATATCATCTTAAGGTAAACTGGATTTCAGATTAGATTTGTGTTGAGATGGTCGTTAGTCATTTGGGAAAATCCTGAGGACATCTGTAACAATATTTAGTCCATGGACCAAGCAGGTTTTCAATATCACTGAAGGGGACTAAACACAATCCAGCCTCCATGTACCATGATCAACACAATCTATGGTGGCCATCCAGGGACTCATGGCCAGGGGTCAAAATTAAACAAAAAATGCTCTAATGAGGTTGAAACGTATACCATATTATTTATCTGGTCATTAAGATTCCAAAAGGGTACAGGTTGGACTGTCTCAAATCAAATCAGTTTTATTTATATATCGCCAAATCACAACAAACAGTCGCCCCAAGGCGCTTTATATTGTAAGGCAAAAGCCATACAATAATTACAGAAAAACTCCAACGGTCGAAACGACCCCCTGTGAGCAAGCACTTGGCGACAGTGGGAAGGAAAAACTCCCTTTTAACAGGAAGAAACCTCCAGCAGAACCAGACTCAGGGAGGGGCAGTCTTCTGCTGGGACTGGTTGGGGCTGAGGGGAGAGAATCAGGAAAAAGACATGCTGTGGAAGAGAGCAGAGATCAATCACCAATGATTAAAAGCAGAGTGGTGCATACAGAGCAAAAAGAGGTGAATAAAAAGAAACACTGGGTGCATCATGGGAAACCCCCCAGCAGTCTATAGCAGCATAACTAAGGGATGGTTCAGGGTCACCTGATCCAGCCCTAACTATAAGCTTTTTCAAAAAGGAAAGTTTTAAGCTTAATCTTAAAAGTAGAGAGGGTGTCTGTCTCCCTGATCTGAATTGGGAGCTGGTTCCAGAGGAGAGGAGCCTGAAAGCTGAAGGCTCTGCCTCCCATTCTACTCTTACAAACCCTAGGAACTACAAGTAAGCCTGCAGTCTGACAGCGAAGCGCTCTACTGGGGTGATATGGTACTATGAGGTCCCTAAGATAAGATGGGACCTGATTATTCAAAACCTTATAAGTAAGAAGAAGAATTTTAAATTCTATTCTAGAATTAACAGGGAGCCAATGAAGAGAGGCCAATATGGGTGAGATATGCTCTCTCCTTCTAGTCCCTGTCAGTACTCTAACTGAGGCATTTTGAATTAACTGAAGGCTTTTCAGGGAACTTTTAGGACAACCTGATAATAATGAATTACAATAGTCCAGCCTAGAGGAAATAAATGCATGAATTAGCTTTTCAGCATCACTCTGAGACAAGACCTTTCTAATTTTAGAGATATTGCGCAAATGCAAAAAAGCAGTCCTACATATTTGCTTAATATGTGCATTGAAGGACATATCCTGATCAAAAATGACTCCAAGATTTCTCACAGTATTACTGGAGGTCAGGGTAATGCCATCCAGAGATCATGGTGTCTAACCAGACACCATGTTTCTAAGATTTGTGGGGCCAAGTACAATAACTTCAGTTTTATCTGAATTTAAAAGCAGGAATTTAGAGGTCATTCATGTCTTTATGTCTGAAAGACATTCCTGCAGTTTAACTAATTGGTGTGTGTCCTCTGGCTTCATGGATAGATAAAGCTGGGTATCATCTGCGTAACAATGAAAATTTAAGCAATGTGTTCTAATAGTCTTACACACCTCTCTGCAGCTTCTCTCCCCCTGCCATCCCCTCATTACCCCATCCCCGTAGAGACGGTGCCTGCTCTCAAACCACCAATAACCAGCAAAAATCTAAGTATAAAAATTCCAAAAGAAAAAATAATATAGCACCTTCAACTGCACCACAGACTAAAACAGTTAAATATGGTCTATTAAACATTAGGTCTCTCTCTTCTAAGTCCCTGTTAGTAAATGATATAATAATTGATCAGCATATTGATTTATTCTGCCTTACAGAAACCTGGTTACAGCAGGATGAATATGTTAGTTTAAATGAGTCAACACCCCCGAGTCACACTAACTGCCAGAACGCCCGTAGCACGGGCCGAGGCGGAGGATTAGCAGCAATCTTCCACTCCAGCTTATTAATGAATCAAAAACCCAGACAGAGCTTTAATTCATTTGAAAGCTTGACTCTTAGTCTTGTCCATCCAAATTGGAAGTCCCAAAAACCAATTTTATTTATTATCTATCGTCCACCTGGTCGTTACTGTGAGTTTCTCTGTGAATTTTCAGACCTTTTGTCTGACTTAGTGTTTAGCTCAGATAAGATAATTATAGTGGGCAATTTTTAACATCCACACAGATGCTGAGAATGACAGCCTCAACACTGCATTTAATCTATTATTAGACTCAATTGGCTTTGCTCAAAATGTAAATGAGTCCACCCACCACTTTAATCATATCTTAGATCTTGTTCTGACTTATGGTATGGAAATTGAAGACTTAACAGTATTCCCTGAAAACTCCCTTCTGTCTGATCATTTCTTAATAACATTTACATTTACTCTGATGGACTACCCAGCAGTGGGGAATAAGTTTCATTACACTAGAAGTCTTTCAGAAAGCGCTGTAACTAGGTTTAAGGATATGATTCTTTCTTTATGTTCTCTAATGCCATATACCAACACAGTGCAGAGTAGCTACCTAAACTCTGTAAGTGAGACAGAGTATCTCGTCAATAGTTTTACATCCTCATTGAAGACAACTTTGGATGCTGTAGCTCCTCTGAAAGAGCGCTTTATATCAGGAGTGCCTGACTCCATGGTATAACTCACAAACTTGCAGCTTAAAGCAGATAACCGGTCAGTTGGAGAGGAAATGGCGTCTCACTAATTTAGAAGATCTTCACTTAGCCTGGAAAAAGAGTCTGTTGCTCTATAAAAAAGCCCTCCGTAAAGCTAGGACATCTTACTACTCATCACTAATTGAAGAAAATAAGAACAACCCCAGGTTTCTTTTCAGCACTGTAGCCAGGCTGACAGAGTCAGAGCTCTATTGAGCCGAGTATTCCTTCAACTTTAACTAGTAATGACTTCATGACTTTCTTTGCTAATAAAATTTTAACTATTAGAGAAAAAATTACTCATAACCATCCCAAAGACATATCATTCTCTTTGGCTGCTTTCAGTGATGCCGGTATTTGGTTAGACTCTTTCTCTCCGATTGTTCTGAGTTATTTTCATTAGTTACTTCCTCCAAACTATCAACATGTCTATTAGACCCCATTCCTACCGAGGCTGCTCAAGGAAGCCCTACCATTAATTAATGCTTCGATCTTAAATATGATCAGTCTGTCTTTATTAGTTGGCTATGTACCACAGGCTTTTAAGGTGGCAGTAATTAAACCATTACTTAAAAAGCCATCACTTGACCCAGCTATCTTAGCTTATAGGCCAATCTCCAACCTTCCTTTTCTCTCAAAAATTCTTGAAAGGGTAGTTGTAAAACAGTTAACTGATCATCTGCAGAGGAATGGTCTATTTGAAGAGTTTCAGTCAGGTTTTAGAATTCATCATAGTACAGAAACAGCATTAGTGAAGATTACAAATGATCTTATGGCCTCAGACAGTGGACTCATCTCTGTGCTTGTTCTGTTAGACCTCAGTGCTGCTTGTGATACTGTTGACCATAAAATTTTATTACAGATTAGAGCATGCCATAGGTATTAAAGGCACCGCGCTGCGGTGGTTTGAATCATATTTATCTAATAGATTACAATTTGTTCATGTAAATGGGGAATCTTCTTCACAGACTAAGGTTAATTATGGAGTTCCACAAGGTTCTGTGCTAGGACCAATTTATTCACTTTATACATGTTTCCCTTAGGCAGTATTATTAGACGGCATTGCTTAAATTTTCATTGTTACGCAGATGATACCCAGCTTTATCTATCCATGAAGCCAGAGGACACATACCAATTAGCTAAACTGCAGGATTGTCTTACAGACATAAAGACATGGATGACCTCTAATTTCCTGCTTTTAAACTCAGATAAAACTGAAGTTATTGTACTTGGCCCCACAAATCTTAGAAACATGGTGTCTAACCAGATCCTTACTCTGGATGGCATTACCCTGACCTCTAGTAATACTGTGAGAAATGTGGGAGTCATTTTTGATCAGGATATGTCATTCAATGTGCATATTAAATAAATATGTAGGACTGCTTTTTTGCATTTGCGCAATATCTCTAAAATTAGAAAGGTCTTGTCTCAGAGTGATGCTGAAAAACTAATTCATATCATCACCATCATTATCATCATAGTCGTCACATCATCACCATTATCACGTCATCCTCCTCATCATCATCACAATTATCGCTGTCATCTTCATCATCACCATCACTATCATCATAATCGTCACGTCATCACCATTATCATCACCATTATCAGCATCATCACCATTATCGCTGTCATCTTCATCATCACGTCATCACCATCACTATCATCATCACCATTATCACCGTCATCACCATCACTATCATCATCACCATCACCATTATCACCGTCATCACCATCACTATCATCATCACCATCACCATTATCACCGTCAACTTCATCATCACTATCACTGTCATCATCGCCATCCTCATAATCATCATCATCACCATTATCACCATCACCATCATATATCATCATCATACTATCATATTTCACCCATATTGGCTTCCTGTTAATTCCAGAATAGAATTTAAAATTCTTCTTCTTACTTATAAGGTTTTGAATAATCAGGTCCCATCTTATCTTAGGGACCTCGTATTACCATATCACCCCAATAGAGCGCTTCGCGCTCAGACTGCAGGCTTACTTGTAGTTCCTAGGGTTTGTAAGAGTAGAATGGGAGGCAGAGCCTTCAGCTTTCAGGCTCCTCTCCTGTGGAACCAGCTCCCAATTCAGATCAGGGAGACAGACACCCTCTCTACTTTTAAGATTAGGCTTAAAACTTTCCTTTTTGCTAAAGCTTATAGTTAGGGCTGGATCAGGTGACCCTGAACCATCCCTTAGTTATGCTGCTATAGACTTAGACTGCTAGGGGGTTCCCATGATGCACTGAGTGTTTCTTTCTCTTTTTGCTCTGTGTGCACCACTCTGCATTAGTGATTGATCTCTGCTCCCCTCCACAGCATGTCTTTTTCCTGGTTCTCTCCCTCAGCCCCAACCAGTCCCAGCAGAAGACTGCCCCTCCCTGAGCCTGGTTCTGCTGGAGGTTTCTTCCTGTTAAAAGGGAGTTTTTCCTTCCCACTGTTGCCAAGTGCTTGCTCACAGGGGGTCGTTTTGACCGTTGGGGTTTTTCCGTAATTATTGTATGGCCTTGCCTTACAATATAAAGCGCCTTGGGGCAACTGTTTATTGTGATTTGGCGCTATATAAATAAAATTGATTTGATTTGATTTAATAATACTGCCTAAGGGAAGCATGTATAAAGTGAATAAAATCGGTCCTAGCACAGAACCTTGTGGAACTCCATAATTAACCTTAGTCCGTGAAGAAGATTCCCCATTTACATGAACAAATTGTAATCTATTAGATAAATATGATTCAAACCACCACAGTGCCTTTAATACCTATGGCCTATCTCTGACTAAATCTTAAATTATGGGTTACAAACAGCAATAACTTTCTTTTTTTTTTTTTTTTTTTTTATGTAGCGCCAAATCACAACAGAGTTGCCTCAAGGCACTTCACACAAGTAAGGTCTAACCTTACCAACCCCCAGAGCAACAGTGGTACCTCCCTCTGAGGAAGAAACCTCAAGCAGACCAGACTCAAAGGAGTGGCCCTCTGCTTGGGCCATGCTACAGACATAAATTACAGAACAATTCACAAAGTGAATATACAGGAAATGCAGTTGGTACACAGGAGGGTCTCCAGCACAAATACCACACCCATCTCTGAATGGAGCTGCACCTTAAACAGAGAGAAAAAATAGAATTGGGAATGAGAAAGACACAAAATATAGTACAATTTGTCAGTATTAAACAAGAAAAACAGGAAATACTAAGGTGATTGCCAGCCAGGAGCCCTAAGCTTCACTAAAAGACCCAGAATTTAGATAATGTTGAGGCCGCAGCAATCTCTGTTTACTAATAAAATTCATTAAAAGAGTGAAAGCATAGAACTATACTATGCCAGTATGCTAGCCTTACAAAAGGGAAAATAAGTGCGTCTTAAGTCTGGACTTGAAAGTTTCCACAGAATCTGTTTTATTGACACAGGGAGATCATTCCACAGAACAGGGGCACGATAAGAGAAAGCTCTATGACCTGCAGCCTTCTTATTTACCCTAAATAGTCCTGCACCCTGAGAACGTAAAGCCCGGGCCGGTATGTAAGGTTTAATTAGGTCAGCTAGGTAGGGAGGTGCCAGTCCACTAACAATTTTATAGACTAGTAGCAGAACCTTAAAATCTGATCTCACTGGGACAAGAAGTCAGTGAAGGGATGCCAAAATGGGTGTAATGTGGTCGAACTTTCTGCTTCATGTCAAAAGTTTGGTTGCATCATTTTGAACCAATTGGAGACCCCTAATGCTAGACTGCGGTAAACCATAAAATAGAACATTGCAGTAGTCCAATCTAGAAGAGATAAACACATGGATCAGGGTCTCATCATCAGCCATAGACAGGATGGAACAAATCCTCACTATATTTTGCAAGTGGAAGAAAGCAGTCCTAGTAATATTTCTAATGTGGAGGTCAAAGGACAATGTAGGATCAAAAATTACCCTAAGGTTCCTCACTTTGTCAGTGTGATGTATGACACACGAGTCTAGGCTGAGCATTAACTGGTCAAATTGATGCCGATGCCTCACTGGACCAAGAACCATCATTTCAGTTTTACCAGAGTTTAAAAGTAGGAATTTTCTAGACATCCAACTTCTCACTGCTGTAAGGCAGTCTTCTAAGGATTTTATGTGAACGAGATTACCAGCAGTTATCAGCATGTATGAGATGAGATTTATTGTCATTGTCATTACACGAGTGCAACAACAACAAAATTACATTTACACTCCAATTACCTCAGACAAAATACAGCAATTAATCCACAATTATTGTTTACTGTAATAATGGCACACATCAGAATTAAAGACAACGCATACATTTGACATTGTTTATGTGCACTAAACTTGAAACAGTCCATCATCTAAATTGAGGAAAAGTGGGTGAAGGCTGCAGCAGGAGGGGCCCGCACTGCCCAGCTTGGGGAGTTGAAGGCTGCAGCAGTAAAAACCGAGCTGCCTTCGAGGTGGCAGGGAGGAAGTCAGGGTGAGGGGAGTGGAGAAACACGGGGGGGGGGGGGTAATAGGGATGGAGACATGCATTGTGTGCAGATGAGTTAAGTTTCTGGCAGTTTCTGTCTGTGTGTGTGTATAAAGTCTGACGTTGCAGTCCGGGGGGGGGGGGTCAAATTCCTTCACCAAGGCCGTAGCTCCTTCTGGGGGAGGAGCAGGGCATTTGACCTTCAGGAGCCGATAAGGCTGCCATGTTGATGTTAGGCGGAGAGATACAGAATTCCATTTACTACACCTCTGACCGCCGAGAGTCCGAATTTATGAAGAATATTCTCCAGTCCTCAGCAGCACATTCCTTTGCAATGCAGTGTATATGCTTCAAGATGGTATCCATTTTGCATTTGAGTTCAAGAGTTCACGCAGTCTGAGATTGCACAGCATTGTCCAACTCAATCATGATGGACAGATGAGGAGACGAGATTCTGGAAGCAGCCGTCTTGCTAATATTCCTGTGGGTCAGGGCAGCGCACAAACCAGTCAGCGCCAAACCTCCCACCATAAAAGCGAATAGAAATAAATCCTAAACGTCTTCCACAGAGAGTGGAGCATGTCAAGCATGTCACACTCTGTCTCTCTTAGGTGTCGAGAGCATATCCCGCTGGGTAGGTTCCATCAGGGCACGCAGGGTCCCCCCGCCCTGATTTCCTTGTCAAAAAAATGGTGTCAATAGCATTGAGAGACCATCTGATCAATTCCATGGTTAATCCAAATCTTAATCTGAAGAATTCACAGTCTGGTGAAGCTGAGACTTTGAAGGTCAGAGCAGAGATAGAGAACAGAAAGGAGGAGAGGAGAGGAAATGAGACCGTCCTTGCCGGAGTCCCAAGCTGATTGACTGAGTATCATCAGCATAGCAGTGAAAGGTAATCGCAAAGCGCCACAATATGCGCCCAAGGGGTGCTATATAAAGGGAGAAAAGCAAGGGGCCTAAGACAGACCCCTGTGGAACCCCAAATTTCATGTCACTAAGGTTAGAGGTAGTGTTACTGTACAGAACATAGTGAGAACGACTGGTCAAGTATGACGTCAACCATGCAAGGGCACTCCCAGTAATCCCAAAATGATTTTCCAGCCTATCAAGTAGAATATGATGATCCACTGTATCAAATGCAGCACTGAGATCTAACAGCACCAGAATCGTAGTGGTGTCTGAATTCATTGCAAGCAGAAGATCATTCACCACTTTAGTGAGAGCCGTCTCTGTGGAATGATATTTTCTAAAAGCAGACTGCAGTGGCTCAAAGAGATTATTCTCAGTAAGATAGTCTACGAGCTGCCGTGACACCACTTTTTCCACAATTTTAGAGCAAAATGATAGATTTGATATCAGCCGATAGTTTTTCAATACACTAGGGTCTAGATTAGGTTTCTTAAGTAATGGTTTAATCACTGCAGATTTGAAACATGTAGGAACAGATCCAGAAGTTAAAGAGAGATTAATCATTTCCAGCACAGTCGGCCCAAGAGTGGACCACAGGTCCTTAAACAGTTTTGTTGGTATAGGATCAGATAAACAGGTTGTGCTTTTTGTTAACATTATGAGTTTTGTCAGAATGCCGAGTGAGATACTATCTCACTCGGCATGCTGACAAAAAAAAAAAAAAAGTAAACTTAATAATGTTTGGAGTGTCTTAAGTTTAAATGTAACCTATCAGTGATGTAATCTATTAATTAATGGTCATAATTATGAAATGGGTCAGTGGTATGTGACAAGTTAAAGAAATGCAATCTGTTAAATAATGTTGACTATGATGCTGTATATTGAAAGATTGTATTGTTAAAAGGGGCAGAAATCATAAGACTTGTTCTTCTTTCTGCTCCTTTTCATTCTGGTATTGTGGTGCTTTTGTTTTTTGCTTTTCTGTTTTTCTTTTAAATGAATGAAATAAATATTAAAAAAAAAAAATATTCTGTAAATCTAGGTAATACCTCAGTAATGGTGCCCACCTCAATAGCAGTCAAACAAGAACTTTGAATTATGCTTGTTTGTTGATCAAATCAAGAGTAACAGATCTGCTTTGTAGCCAGTAACGCATGCTTATAGTCTAAGATAGCATCACGCCACGACCACAATAACTTGTGACCATTTTAGTTTGTACAGAGGTCCAAGGGTAAAGTTGCTCTGATTTTACTTAAAAAAAAAAATTGATTAGGTTTTTAAAAAGGAATAGTTTGCATCATCTGTCATGCTTAGATTTCATGTTATGGGGTAACATGTCATAAAATCCAATGGGCATCAAACTTGTTTGACTTTTACTTTGGAGGTCAAGCATTCAGTCAAAACTATTCCATTTATTCATCCTATTTGCTCAACCAGTAATTTGTGTCGGTTTTTACCCAAACTGGAGCAACCTTTGGACCTCTGTACAAACCAGAAGGGATGTGATGGTCTAGTGGTTAAGGTATTGGGCTTCAGACCAGAAGATCCTCGGTTCAAACCCCAGCCTTACTGGAAAATCACTAATGGCCCTTGGGCAAGGTCTTTAATCCACTATTGCTCCCGGTGTGTCGTGAGCGCCTTGTATGGCAGCACCCTCATGTTGGGGTGAATGTGAGGCAGAATTGTAAAGCGCTTTAGGCATCTGATGCAGATGGAAAAGCGCTATATCCATTTACCATTTTATTTATTTTACCATAGATACTCCAAACATACCTTTTTGGAATCTTTATGATCCGACTAATAATGCAGTATACTTTTCAATTTCATTAGAGCATTTTTAAAATTTTTACTCCTACCTGGCCATAGGTAGCACCCTGGATGGCCACCATACTTTTTGTGTAGTTTATGGTACACTGAGGCCGGATTATAAGTACTGTTTGTTCCTCTTTGCTATCTCTTGGGATAATTCAGTATCTGACATTTTCTTTTAAAGGTGAAGTGGCAGATGTTACTTAAAAAATGTGAGATGCTACTAAAATCAGATTTTCACAAAATTTATGAGACAGTTTCTTTGCTGTAAGGGACATCTTTGAATGTTGGGTTGGATCTGAATATGGGGCGGGGCCAGGGCACAGACCAATCAGCAGAGGAGGGCGGAGATCAGGTGATTGGCCTCATTCACCTGGACAAAGTATCTCAAAATGAAAGAGAAGAATTCACGTGAACATTTGTAGCAAGAGTTGATTAAATGTAGATGGAAAAACAATCTGTATATTAATTAATTTAGGGGCGGGGTTTAGCTTCATGTGCCCTTCTAGTTTTACATCTATCATTTAAACCTGGGGACATTTTTTGTGATGTTTCTGCTTTGATCTGCAGTCTGTCGCCACTTTGATCAATGAAGCCAATCAGAAAATCTGCAGCCAGCTGGTGGTGAGGAATGATCCTCTTCCTCCTCATCAGGAGGCTGTCAGCCAATCGGCAGCTCACGTTTATGACATCACTGTGGGCCTGAGGCTCATTCATAACTCCTCCTGCTGTGACATCATTTCTCTAATTACTGTGATCAGTGGATTCACACTGTTCGGGAAATTAAACTCATTATCGTCACCACGAGGTTCCAGTTTGGTTCGTTACAGATAAAGACAGAAAAACTCACTTTTTAAAGGCTGATTCATCTTTGCAAACATCTTTGGAAACATCTTTGCAATGTTTCCAAACATTGCAAAGATGTTTTTAAATGTCTATTTTTTTTTTAACCTCAAGATTTCTTTTTGCTCTCACTGGACACATTTCACTGAAAAACATGAGAATAACACACCTATAGGGGGCGATGTAGCCTGTGTGTCATAAAACAGCATATAGTTTCCAAGTGTGCAATGTGAGGTTTGACAGTCGCTGTAGTCCAATAATGCATCCATGTCGCCCCCTACAGAAACAGTCCAACTGTTTTAAGGTACACACATAATCATACAAAGTGCCATCAACAACAATATTTACTCAATGTGTAAATTAATTGAATTTCTGATAGAGTCCCAAACATCAGTGTAATCAAATAATGGTTTTATGCTTTTTTCTGAACACTAATCCATGCAGCCGTTTAACACCCTCTATGTTTATTTCAATCATACAAGAAGGAATTTACAAATGAAGCTCCAAACATAATCAGTAATCTAATAATGGTTTTATGCTGTCAAACAGCATTCGCATATTTTCAGGTTGCCACAAGGTGCACTTTTAAGGCGCTGTCACACCTTGATGATTTTGCTAGCGTATGCTGACAGCCCCGTTTCCACCGAGTGGTTTGGGTCAGTATTGCAGACTGTGATACGGGTCGGAACAGTTAAGTCTGGCTTGGTTTGCATTTCCACCACAAACGCTGTCACGTGGCCTCCCTTCTCCGCACGGAGGTAAAACAGAGTAATTCAGCATTATTTTATATTATTGTTGCTTTTTCGGATCATGGGATTTATTTTCATCAATTTCAATTTATTTCCTTTATATAGCGCCAAATCACAACAGAGTTGCCTCAAGGCGCTTCACACAGGTAAGGTCTAACCTTACCAACCCCCACAGCAACAGTGGTAAGGAAAAACTCCCTCTGAGGAAGAAACCTCAAGCAGACCAGACTCAAAGGGGTGAAATAATTCACAGAACAATTCATGGACGAATATACAAGAATTGCTGTTGGTGCACAGGACAGGAGGATCGCCAACACAAACACAACTCCCATTCTGGATGGAGCTGCACCTTAAACAGAGAAAAAACAGAATCGACGTTATGAGTTTCGTCAGCATGTCTAGAGAGATACCATCAAATTCTGTAAATCTAGGTAATACCTCAGTAGTGGCGCCCACCTCAACAGCAGGGTGTAGTGGCTGGGTTAAGGCATGCTGGGATATGTTCAACCTAATGTTATCTATTTTCTTCTCAAATTAATCCAGGAAATCTTGTGCTGTAAAAGGAGAGAGAACTACAGGTGGTTGTCCATGAATAAGTGCTGCCACCGTGTTGAACAAGAACTTTGAGTTATGCTTGTTTTTGTTGATCAAATCAGAGTAATAGGTCCGCTTTGTAGCCAATAGTGCATGCTTATAGTCTAAGATAGCATCACGCCATGCAAGGTGGAATACTTCTAATTTTGAACAACGCCATTTCTGTTCTAGACCTCTTGCTTTATGCTTGAGGTCATGCAGGTAATCATTGAACCAAGGTGACTGTGATTTGGGGGAGCGCGGTTTCAACACAGGTGGTGCAATCATGTTGAGTGTAGTTTTGAGCACTGAGTTTAAACTATCCACAAGTCTGTCTACTGACTGGGTATTTGTCAAAAGTGAGGCTAAAACATCAGGCAATCTAGCTTCTAGTTCAGTTTTAGTTGAGGAGTTGATGCATCGCCGTAATGATAAATAAGGTTGTTGTTTCACTAAACACGGCAGTGAAACTAACTAAACTTAATAAGTGAGTGATCAGAGACCACTGATGTAAGCGGCATGATGTCAATATTCGTGACAGCAATACCACGTGCAAGAACCAGATCCAGGGTATTTCCACTAATGTGCATTGAATCCCGAATGCATTGCTGAAATCCTAATGCATCCACAATTTCCATAAATGATTTGCAGAGGGGATCAGAAGGCTTATTTATATGAACGTTAAAGTCACCAATGATCAGAATATTATCTGCTCTCGTTGACAAGTTAGAAATGAATGTACCAAATTCATCTAAGAATTCAGAATATGGGCCAGAAGGCCTATATACAGTGACAAAGTAATACGGCTGATTTTTATTCTTCTGACCTTGGCAATGCGTAATATCCTGAGCGGAGTGGAGAATCAGATGCTCAAACGAGTTATATTTGTGACCCCCAACCACTAATAAGCTAAACCTAGATTTATAAATAAGAGCTACACCCCCGCCTTGCTTCGCATCACGAGGGACGTGACTAAATGTATATGCTGGTGGGCAGGCGTCATTTAAGGGGAGGACAGCTGTAGATTTAAGCCAGGTTTCACATAACCCAATCATATCTAAGTGATGATCAATAATTAAATCATTAATCAACAATGATTTTGAGTACAGTGATCTTATGTTAATGAGACACAGTCTAAGGACCTCAGTGGGGTTGACAGTTGAGCTGTTTGGGTTTAGGGGTGGTTCCAGAGTGGCATATATAAGATGCCTAGAAGTAGGTTTAGGTTTGAGACATTCCACACACGTTGTAGGTAGCAGACATGAAATCTTTGATATTGCTGGAACAACCATTGGGCCATCCTCAATTTCAACATGATCCAATATAGTAATGGGTATGGGACACGTACGGGAGCAGGCCACAGTCTCAACTTGTTGAAATTCCCTCCCTGGCAGATAAACTGCACTATCACCATAGTGGATTTTCTGCACTAATTTCCCGCTAAGCTAATGGATTCCACACCCACATTTGTCATAAGCCTTGCAGGGTCTCTAATCACCTGCTCCGTGGCCTGCTGTAGATTCCTAATGTTACCCTCCCTGTAGAGCTCTATCTATGTTTGCAGACAAGATGGCGGCGCCTTCCCCAGTAGGGTGGAGGCCGTCCGGCATCAGCAGGCCACGGCGGCCCCAGAATGAAGGCCAGTTATCAATAAAGCTAAAGCCTTGCTGTCTACAAAACTGCGCCAGCCACCTATTTAATGATGTCAGCCTACTAAACGCCTCATCGGTACCCCGGGAGGGGAGGGGACCAGAGACTATTAATCGATGCCGACACATCTTTCTGGCAAGGTCACAAGTCCTCTCTATGTCCATTTTTGTGACCTCTGAGTGCTTCATCCTGATATCATTGGTGCCAACGTGAATAACTATGTGACTATATCTCATGTCATGTTCCTTCGTCTGTCTTCCCTTCTGCAGTGTCAGCACCCTAAGATGAGATGCAATGTCGGGAGCTCTGGCCCCAGGAATACATTTAACGTCAGCCGGCGTCTGTAACCTGACTTTGCGGGTGATAGAATCCCCTATCACTCAAGTCCGGTGTTTCGGCCTGGAGACAGGAGTGGAAGTCACACGTGGACTCAGAGAATTCACATCTGGCAAATCCAAGGGGGAGAACCGATTCACAGTTCGCACTGGCGAGTGTGATCGGGCTGCCATAACCGGGCATCAAGCCCTACGGGGCTTCCTCCACCTAGCCACAGTCCAAAATCTGTCCTCCACAGCCGGCATTTCTAAGCTGATGCTAATGGGCTCGTGGGCTCGCTAGCCAGCCCAACACTAACCTCATCTGGAGTGCCCGTAACATCTAACTCCACTGCGCTAAGAAGCTGCTCTAACTTACGGACACGGCTCTCTAAGAGAGCCACCCTATCTTCCAATATCACGCAGGATTTACGGAAGGTGTAAAGTAGAATTAGTAGTGTACTTTGTGCACTAAGAAATTCAAAAATGTAGCCAAGCAAACACGAGCTAACCAATAATGGATAAGCTAACCAATCCTAAGGCTCACACAGACGCAGATAAATGAATTAAAATTCACAGCAGTTACACTGAAAAACTAACAGAAGTATTAAACAGGTAAAAAAAAGCAGCAGCTATAAAATACACTAAACAGTTAATTAACTAATAGGAGTGTAAAAAAATGAAATGAAAAAATGACAAGGGTCAGAAATAGCTAACGCAAGCTAACCGCTAGCGAAAACGCTAGCCGCTCCTAAGATTTTACACAGGAGTAAAAATTACTTAAAATTCACAGCAGTTCAACTGAAAAACGAACAGAAGTATTAAACAGGTAGAAAAGAAATAGCTATAAAAAGTAACAATGGAGAGGGGAGGTGTCGACCTAGCTAGCGAATGCTAACTGCTAACGAATTCTAACTGCTAGCGATTCACAACAACACTGTTGTTAAATAACGTTCAGAGTCGATACAATTAATATCCAGAAGAGTGCTAAACAGAAATAAAAGAAGCGTATACAACCGTGTGAAGTTCAGAGTGGCGTCACAGCAACAAACAATCCGTCAGAAGAAAGTTGCCAGATCTGTGGCAACTTGTGTCATCATGTGCAGAATGCTGAAGAGGCGACTGATGACTGTGATAAACGCTAAATGTGAACTAATGAGGCACTGTAACTCTTTCAACGTTTAAAATAAGTTATCTTTCTTGTTATTGTGCAAAGAGCCAGTGTTGGGACTTGCTTTAAAACACTACGTTTTTCAGCCACGACAAGGAACTAAAGTATTTTCAGACATCATTTTCCCAAAATCAGGACACTTTATGTGTATAAGTTTCTGTCAGGCTGTGATGATGAATCTGACTGAAACAAACAGGTCATTTTAAGACTTTATATTTACTCCGTGTGAATGGCTGTAATATTTGAAACAGTCTTAACTGTTCGCATGAGGACTGCAGCTTTCAGGCAATCAGTGGACAGCATCAATGGATATATGTCGGCTTATGAGCAATTTACAAACAAACGTGTCAACAATCACATATGCGCAATGTATGACTTATACGCTGGCATATGCTGAAAATATTGTGCATGCCCAAACTTTTTCGAGGCACTCAGCATATTACAACGTATACCAGTGTGCTTCAACATGCTCTTAACTTATAAATGCCAGTGCTTTCAATATGGGCGGCATACGTTGGCTAAATTGTCAAGGTGTGACAGGGGTGTTACTGAAGAGTAACACATGCAGCTGTTTATTTTGATCATACAAGGAGGAATTAAAAATATTTACTCACCCCCCCGCCCCCAGTATGTTTATGTTAATCATAGAAGGTGGCATTAACAAATTATTGAATTAATTCATCACATATTGAATTCCTGATGGAGCCGCACAGAGGAATGGGCATAATAATGGTTTTATGTTTTTTCTGCTGTCAAACAATTGTGATATTTTTGCATTGTCAGGCTGCCAAAAAATGTGAACTTACTAAACGGAGTAATTCATCCAGGTGTTCAACACCCCCCAAGTTCTCTCCCCTTAAGTTTTTTTTTAAGATACTGTGGTTTTGACAGCTTCTGGAAGCTTGAAAGTTGATGTGAAAACCAATGTTTTAAAAGCACCTTTTGACAAATGCAGCTTTTCTCTTTGCATAAAAGCGACCGCGAGAAGCTTGAACAACAAACGTTCTCAAACATCGCCTGTGATCTGGCCTCATCCAGTGATTCATTATGTATGGAGACCTCGATTCCTTTGTAGAGAACAAATTAATGCATCACGTTTGAATTATTAATCACTGATCAAACCTGCGTCTCTGAGCTGATTGGTTGTTTACACCTCTAATGTGGAATTTAGGTAAATAAACAGCCTCATTTCCCCACTTGGAGTTTTCCTCCATCGTATTCCTACTGGAGCTGAACTCCTCTCAGCGCAGCATCAAACACGAGGCTGAGGAGGTGCCGGGAGGAGGATCGGGATTTCCGTAATTTAGGACAAACACAAGATGAATTAAACATCAGAGCTCCAGCTCCGGAGTTCCTGCCGCCGCAGTTGCCATCACTGGTCGTCTAAAAAGACATCAACTAGCAAGTTTGCTGGCGAGTGAAGCAGAATACAAACATCAGCTCCTCTTGAGCCACTTTGGACTACGTCTCTCAGTGTCTGAGAGGGACAGATGTCTGGGAAGATCTTACGGAATCATGAGGAATTGGAGATGTCGATACCTTTGCAGGTAGAACCAAGGTCCAAGTCTTTAGGGTTCAGGTGTTTTCAGTCTTGCTGTATGGTTGTGAAACTTGGGCAATAACCAGTGCGAAAGACCGGAAAGTGGTCTCCTTGGAGGATCCTTGGGTACCGCTGGAATAATTTTGTACCAAACCAACTGTAACCTAGGAAGACTTAAGTTCAGGATGATCATTTGCATTGAGAGGGAACATCAGCTACAACATTTTGGTCATTAGACACGTTAGGCTCTGAGCCTGACACACGAGGCCAGAGTCTGGATCTGGAGGAGACCGAGGACAGGCCCACGTGCCACCTGCACCTGGCTGCGGCAAATATATGGCTACTTTAGAGAGACGGGGATCAATCAGGATGGAGGCTGGTTCTGTAGTGCGTCTGAATGCAAACCTTCTATATTCTTACTTGATGACATCATAAAGTCCTGATGGAGACAGCAGTGATAATTATACCGTACATTAGCATGAATTTATTCTAGGCGCTGTGGTTTACCGCGTGCCCAGGCCTTGGGCTGTTTGCGAAATGTCAACTGCTAACTGTAGGATGGAGGGCTGATAATGAACCACAGGGGCCAGAATAAAATCATACTAAGATCATTATCATCACTAACACCACACAGGCATCAAAGAACATCCTGCCACGCTGAGCTTTTCCTCTGTGCTTGATGAAAAAAATATGGGTACAGATATATTGTGCAATGATTCTACAATATAAAAACACTGGTTGCAGAGGAGTCCAAAGTAATGGACGGATAAGACATTATCGGCCTGCCTTTGATAAAATGATATAGTTGAGTATCAGTGTCTATGTAAGGTAACAGTACCATCCAGGAAACGCCCCAGTGAGTGATGATAATGTTTGATATATGTTGTAGCACTACCTATACATACGTAACTTTTTTAAAGAATAAATCATTTTTAAAATAAACAGATTCATCAGTAATGAAAATGATAAAATGACAACAACAAAGTTGTAATTACAAAGTATATTTCATTTTTTTTTCCAAAAGAAAGATTACATTCAATACAGGCATTATTCTAACCCTTAATTAATAAAAGACACAAAGAAAATAAAACATTTCATTTCAAAAATCAAACGTAGAGATTTATCTTAATTTGCATAATTCTAAAGTGATCCATCAGCAAATTAAAGAGTAAAGATTTTATGTGCAGCTTTTAGATTCCTTCATTCATCAGAATCATTAAAAAAAGGAATCAACATGAAAACAGAAAGAAAAAATATTTTTTGAAACATTTAGTTTGTGTGCAGCTAAATAAAAGAGATTAGTGTCAACTAGATTCTATGTGTTTATATCAAAATAATTCATTTTCCTTCATTTGTTTAAAATTATTTTCATTTTCACACAAACGGTACAAAGAGAGACTCGTGATGTTAAAATACAAATGTGGTTTTCACAGAGCTGCTCCGTCATCGTTAAAAAAGTGTCTCCAGCTTTGTTTCTTTTTTGCCGACACTTTTCTTAAAAGGCGTCGTAGAACAAATGAGACCTTTTGGACATCTTGGCAGCGACTTATTGCTTTTACATTCTGATAGCAAAAATCCATCATTTGGTTTGATGCTCTTTGATTACAGCGACAAAAAAACAACTAACATATTTAAAAAATACAAGATATAGCAGTAACATCTTAAAAAAAAAAAATACGAGTGTCTGATAAGGCTGTTTTAAAAAAAATTGATAAATTCTGTGCTCAACATAACCTCTCAAACTATTTCTGCCAAAACACAGAATAGAAACTGTTTAGATTGTAAATATAATGACATATATGATGTCATAAAGAGGAGGAGGAATAAAGGAAGAAGGCTCATCATGCTAACAGTCCCACAGTATGTTACTGTTAACTAAAAATTTTTTTAGTGTTTATAAAAATTGGCAACAAGTTTTTATAGTTACTAGAACTTGAATTGGTGTGTACCATTGCAGTGGCATCATTGATTTAACTAAAGAAAAACAGAAAAACTGTATAATGTCTTTTGTATTATTTGATAAAGCACAATAAAAGGTCAATTTGATTGTTTTGGCAGTGACACGCAATTTAATAAGCAATGTTCCTAAAAAGGCTCATTGAGCTACTGAACACAAAGGCATTTTCTTTGATTTTCATGGTTGGATGAACATCGAGTTCCGAGTTGCTACGTAGCTTTACATCAACAGCCGATCAATCAATCATCTTTATATTCCTGATGAAATTAAATTAATTTACTTAAACTAATCGCAAAATAATCGCACAGGAGTTAGCTTGGTGGATAGAGAATTGACCTGCCAGTACGCAGACCTGTGTTTGAATCTCACTTTTGTTACCTGTTTTGTCTGCGCCACAGAAACCGGCGATAAGCACCGGCCCGATGATTGCTAAAAGTAAAATATTAGCTCTGTTACGTAAACCGGTAACATTCTGGTCAACTGAAATATAAACTACCCAAACAAATAAAAAAGACTGGATTAAAAAAAAATCCCAACCAGCAATTATTAACTCATTACCAGGTAGCAAACAAGCTAGCTATCAAGCTAGCAACATAACCCACTCGCTGCAAAGGTTAATCAAGTCAGCTAGCATAACTACGTAGCACGTAGCTAGCATGAAAAGGAGCTTGTTTGGCTCAGTTATAAACAAATAATCAACAAAATCTTTGTGACAACAAAATAAACATTTTTATGTTTCTCCTTTCAGAGTGTACAGGAAGGAGTAACACTTAAAAAACAAACAAACAAACTGAATACAATCTAACCGTCTCCACACCAGGACAACATCTGTGTCTCAAATTACATTTTCCATTTTCTCAGACTGCTGCATTAAAGGGCAAATGTTTTTAAAAGTTTTGAAATCATAAGTGCACATGAAAATGCTCACGTGCACCATCGTGTCGGCAGTAGATGAGGTTTTGGTTTGTTGTTGGAGGTGCGTTCCAGACTTTTATTATTATTTATATTCTAAAATTAAACTGGTTCCAAATTTTGTTTGAAAATATAATCCACAAATGATGCTAAAAGTTTTTAAAAATTCATTTAAGAAAAGTCTCCCACTGCCGATTACTGAGAAGCAATTGGGGATGTTTTTGGCAGAAAAAACAAAACAAAACTGACAGCCAATCAATGCTTTAGGTTCAGTGTAAAGTAACATTGTGAGCGACTGGGAAATTGTCAGCACATTTTAAAAATCTGTGATCTCGGGATTCATTGTGCTCCGAAACAGTGAACAGTTGGATGCAATCTGTGCACAGAGGACGTCATAATTTAGAAAAGTAGGTGATAGTGGAGATTTGGGTAGAATATGTAGTAATCAGGACCGACCCGTCTCTGAACAGAACCCTCGTTCTGATTCTCTTCAGCAGAACAGTTCTGAGCCGTGAAGATACATGTTCAGGTTTATGTAAAAGTGTGGGAATAACGGCGTAGCAGCGTTGTGCACATACGTGAAAACACTTGTGCAATGGAACTCATACATATTTGGATTGATGTGCTAACACTCAGCAATCATCCATTACACTAATTTGTAATCAGTCATATAATTGTAGTTAATACGAATTTTGCCTGCTGTCTTAAAAAACCAGGTCCGATTTTCACAATTTAAAACAAAAAATTGGACCCAAAAAATCTGCAATGGGACGTCACCCGCATCACATTTGACACCTGACTCAACTTTTAAACGTGTGGGTGGGTGGAGCCTTTAATAAGTGTCATGGGCCTCATTTTGGTCCTGGAGCCCAAACGTTGAGACGCCATGTTTAATTTAAAAGAAGGAATCATTTTCTCTCCTTTTTGTTTGATGAATTCAATTTATACGAGGTCTGTTAGAAAAGTATCGGGCCTTCTTATTTTTTGCAAAAAACCTGATGGATTTGAATCACGTGTGCTTGCATGAGCCAACCTTGAACCTTTGTGCACATGCGTGAACTTTTTCACGCCTGTCGATTGCGTCATTTCTGATAAGCAGCCTTTGTATGGGACGTGTGTCGTGTGCTTGGCGAATTTTCATTTCAAGGAAAAAGACGGAACGACTGGAGCAGTGCCGCATCAAATTTTGCCAGAAACTGGGCGACAGCCAGGTGGAAACCATTCGGATGATTCAAACAGCTTTTGGTGACGATGCTGTGGGCATCACACAAATTAAGGAGGGGTACAACTGGTTTAAAGACGGCCACACAACAGTGGAGAGCGAGTCGCGCTCCGGTCGGCCATCAACATGCTGAAATGACCAGATCATTTCCAAAGTGAACGCTGTGGTGATGCGGGACCATCGTGTGACTATCCGAGAAATTGCGGAAGAGGTGGACATCAGCACTTTTTTGGTACATTCCACTGTGACAGAAGATTTGGCCATGAAAAGAGTGGCGGTGAAATTCATGCTGCTGCTGACGGCGGCGCAAAAGCGCCTCCATGTTGAAGTTTCACAGGACATGCTGTGACATGCCCAGCTCTTCCACAATTTCTCACATGATAGTCACATGACTGAAAAGTCACCGAAAGCCATCTGAATCATCCGAATGGTTTCCATCTGGCTGTCGCCCAGTTTCTGGCAAAATTTGATGCGGTGCTGCTCCAGTTGTTCCGTCATTTTCCTTGCAATGAAAATCCGCTGAGCGCACAACTCACGTCCTCACAGAAAGGCTGCTTACCAGAAAATGATGCAATCGACAGGCGTGCAAAAGTTCACGCATGCGCACGAAGGTTCAAGGTTTGCTCATGCAAGCACACGTGATTCAAATCCATCAGGTTTTTGAAAAAAATTAAAAGGTCCGATACTTTTCTAACAGACCTTGTATTTTTTTTTTCCTTGTCACATGCAGCTGTGGGGATTTTTGTTTTTTCCTGCTGGTGTCGTTTTAACGTTTATAATTTGAAACATTAAAACGACACCAGATGTCGTTGTGCATTCGTTTGAACTCTGGAACCTATCGAAGATTCTAAAAACACTCGAAACAAACTCACTTTAACATTGACTACGTTTACATGCCATTAATATTCGGGTTAAGGTCAATATTCCAGTTTCTGAATCATTAGGAATAACCCGTTTACATGCTTAAGCAGACAGAGTTACTCCTGTATACATGGTCACTGGTATCATTTGGAGTATCCCCATCTAAACAGCAATGCACGTCTTCCACCGGTGCTTGATTTGGTCTGGCGTTCATGCAAATCCTGCTTCGTGTAAAACCCCTCACTACACACTTTTCTGAAACAGGCATTAACATTTTTCTCACTTTTCTCTCCTGGGGGCTGCCTCCGCATCAAAGCAGCGAGCGCAGTCTCTGGACCTGTTGCCAGATTTGGCGCAGGTCCGCACAGCAGAGAGGGGGCCGGTGTGAGTGGCCCACTGCGGCGTTTACTGAGCCTGCAGACACGGTAAGCGCATCGGAGGCAGTGAGAGCAAACGCGGTGATATGCCGACCGGTGCCAGCGACCGGCCCGCCCAATGACGCAGAACACAATGCGCTGTTTACATCTGCTTCTGTGGTGTCCGGTGGGTTGCCGCATACAAGTAGTTGCCGTACTCAAAAGACCAAGATTCCTTGCGGATAGGACATGCGCAGAACACAAAATAATGTTCCTTTCTATGGGGATATCCTGATGTGCCTTTATATGACCTGATATTCGGGTTAGAAAAGGAGTAACCCAGGGGTCTTATTCGGGTTTTTAAAAACCGGAATATGAGCATATTTGGTTTTTGCGGGTGTTTACATGGCCGTGCGCAACCAGGTTATTGCTAATATTCCAGTTATGAATGGGTTATTGGCTGCATGTAAACAGTCATTCACTCTTCTCTTCACCAGAACCGTAAATAAAGGAGGAAAATGTTTATTTTTGTGCGTCACAGCTCATTCCTCTGCCTCAATTCAGCCTCAAAAACGACTTTTCATCGGCTCGCCCTCCTCAAGCCGACCACCCGCCTCCTTGCCCTGACTCTCTGTGGGGAAGAATTCCACTTTCAGTTCACAAACTGGATTTTTGTTCATATTAGCAACCAAGACAAATCCCAAGTTTATATAAGAAACGTCATCACACAGAAAAACACTTTTACCACTTTACAGCGGCAAATATTTTTGATTTTGACGTTAGATCCTTTTTCAGTACGGCGATATCAACCCTTGACGTTTTTGTACAGACTGAACTGAAAGTGAACTCTGCTCCCAACCCGCCGTCTGAACCTCGTCCACATCCGTTCAAACTCTTCCACTTGCATAAAAAAATCCTCAACATAACGACAACAACAACCACAACAACAACAAAAAACGCGATCACACATGAAAGTCCTCACATAATTTACTATAAATGTGACACTACCTGTGACTCAGGCTACTTGTAAATGTTGTAAAAGTTGTGAAATTATAACCAACATGTACAATTTTTGTAGCCATGGTGCAAAATTTTGATTCTGCTCCAAGTCCAAGCCCCACTGTCACTCATTGTTAGTTTAATTCAAATACCAGTGGATGGCGCCAAAACACTACAAATGCAAAAGAATTAATTATTTTTGTAATTTTTTTTTTTTTATTGGATGCCAAAAGCTGGGAAAGTTTGGTCTGAAAAAAGAAATTATATCAATTTGTTTTGGTGTATTGATTACACATTAAGGATTTAGAATGAGAAAAGAATACACAGACGGAGTTTACGATATTTTAAGCTGACACTAAATACTGTAAAAACTGATTTATAAATTATATATTTGCTGATTGCCTATTGTAGCAATAATGTTTCACGTAATTAATGGGCCTGTCACACCTTGACGATTTAGCCAGCATATGCTAATATATGAAAAATTTGGCAAATATGCTGGCGTATGCCAAATAAGTTATGGGCAAGTTTTGTATAAGTTAAGAGCACGATGAAACATACGTCATAGTATGGTGAGGTCGTTGCAAATTTTGTGCATGCACAGTATTTTCCATGCATGGCAGCGTATGGCTCATACGTCCCGCATACGCGGGCCTTAAGTTGTAGGTAAGTCATACAGTTGTTGGCAAACGTTACTTGTAAGTTGACATACTTGAGATAATGTCTGGCACACACAAAATGTATTTCTAACCTATGTTTTGAACCTACCGTTTTGTGGAATCTGGAACACCACAAAATGCTCCTGTATTGGCAGCATTTTTGATACGTCAGCATACGCTGGCTAAATCCTCATGGCGCAACAGCTGCATAACTTATTCGACGTATCCAACGTATTCGCAAAATTTTTCATAAGTTGGTATCCGCTGGCTAAATCGTCATGGCATGACAGGCCCATAAGGAACATTTTGTTTTTACACTAAGCAGTAATAAAACAAAACAAAAAAATTATGCCATTTTTATACGATCTAGCTGTTTAACATTAAAGCAAAGCGGATGTGATCCGTAACAAACCCGCCATAAAAACACGAAAAATACATTTGCTGTGATTAAACTCACAATCTGTTTTCGTTTGTTGGCATTTCCAACCTGTTTTCTTTCTTCGTGTTTCTCATTATCGTCTGGTTCCACCGATGTCCGGTCAGTCCCGTAGGATGCCAACGCATCCCCGCCTGCCTCTGCTCCAGAAAGTACTTGTTCCCTTTTCCCTTCACAACAACAACAACAAAAAAGCAAAAAAACAAACTGGATTTTTAAAGGTGGCAGTGAATGTTTGACCCACATTCAGGTCAGCTTTCCTTGGACCCGTCGGCTCTGATCGTTACTCAAACGACAGCAGGTCTGGGTGGGGCTCTGCATCCTCGCCGCTCACTGCAGTGCTTCTGCCGCAGAGGGCGCCATTCCCCACCTGCAGCTCCTCACCCAGACTGATACGGCAGGGGGTTTTCCCAGAGAGGGGGGTAGAGGCCAGCCGGGAGTCCGACTCGGACGCTTTCTGCCAGACGTCGCAGGACTTGCTTCTTGCCTCCAGCAGAGGGGGATCTTTGTTGATCAGATCTGGGACTGAGAGGTGCAGCAGGTGCTGAGGCACTTCAGTTCCACCATCTACAACCTCATCTTTCAGATGAAAATCTTGTCCGTCCGTCTGGTCGCTGTGTCTCGTTATCGTCCTGTCAGCGTCACCTGTCTGCTCCTCCGGGTCTCGCGGTGAGTCCTCGTGCTCCTCTCCTGCTTTCAGCTCCTCTTGCTCCTTGTCTTCTTGGGGTTCCACCTCCATGCTTCTCATCTCTTTCTCGGCAAAAAGGGGCGACTTCTCAGGGGAGGAGAGGAAGGACGTGGAGTCGGCGGGATCCGGCGAGGAAACCACGGGATCCGAGGAGATCATCATGTCCTGGGTGGTTTTCAACGCACGTGGAATACGCTTCTTCCCTGAGGGGGGTGGAGGGTCCAACCGCGGGAAGGAGTCAATGGAGAAGTGACTGAAAAAAAGAGGTGTGGGAAGGAAGAGGAAGAAGAATGTAAGGAAGGCAAGTGTGAGGACAGAAGAAAGACACAAACCTGGTGAGAACTTTGGACTGAAATTTTTAAGCCTGTAAACCAGAACATCTGACCAGCAAACAAGGTTATGAACATATATGAAAATATTAATTTATTCAGAGAGGTCAGAGGGCAACTGTGTGAGGATTCAAACCCACAACCGTCAGGTTAGAGGTTAGTCTGTTTAAAGACTTATGAAGAAGTGAGTGTGAAGGTCAAAAGTAAAACAATGATGAGGGTTTGATTTAATGTTTTCATTTCAGAGACTTTAACAAATGACTCAGTTACAAAACTCTGTGTGTGTGTGTGTGTGTGTGTACATGTACATACCTGCTGGCAGTAGTCCGGTTGACTTGGTCCACACAGTTCCACACGGCACCAATGTTCTTGTTGACCTCTGTAACCCCGATGTCCCCCAGGTGGCTGGGCTCCTTTCTTCTCAACAGGTCATTGACCTAAAACAAACAAAAACAAAACTGAAGGTCATCAGAGGTCTGATCCAAACCCTGAGCGGTCTACACTCCATGGCATCACAGTACAAGTCATCACAGGACATCTGTGAGACTTCATTATGACGCCAATCAGTCACAGAGACTTTTCTGATCAATATATGCTTTAGATCGTCCATCTTGGCTTCTTGGTTGATGGTGTTTTTCATAAAATGTTTTCCTTGATGTTTGACCAAACGATTCCAAAATCTAATCACCTGTAGATATCTAGTAAGACCCTTCAGCTGCTCCCTTGTTTGTACTTGGGGTCGCCACAGCAAATCCGAGGTGGATCTGGATGTGGAATTGGCACAAGTTTTACACCGGATGCCCTTCCTCACGGAAATCCACATTATAAGTAATATTCCCACCAAGTTGAAGGAAATACATCCAGCTGTTTTTGAGGTATCAGACACACACACAAGTGGGAACAATACCCTGCTGTCACTCCTTTTCCAACTTCCAGGGTAATAAGTGAAGACCTCAGCTCTACCAGCTCAACTCTACTAGTGTGGATAAAGACTTGGATGACCAATATGTAGACCCGGGTGTGATTCCTGGTCACATTAACTCTTTCCTTGGACAACACACTTCATCTGCACCGGTTCAGTCCATCCAGCTGTAAATGGGCACCCGAGCTTCGGTTGGAGAACTAACCCGCGTTGGACTGGGGTCTGGGTTTTGACAATCATCTGCTTCCTGCTACAGAATGTGGAGATGAGGACCGGCACCAGTGGGCCTCAGGACCTACTGGTATATAGGACTGAACGACACTGCTGAAGTGGACTGGAGTCCATGACCATCCCTAGATGGGACGCCGCTCCATCACAGGTTACTCCTCCAGACAAGACCTGCACCCATTTACAGTTGGATGGATGGTGACAATGCAGAGTAACACAGGTACTCTGAAGTACAGACTCGGAATCCAGACCCAGTCTATGTATTAATGGTCCAACTCCGGCCCACCTTGAGCCAGGATCGTCTACTTTATGGTGAACACTGTTTGACATCTTTGACCATCAGCCTTTGTGAATTCCAAGTGTGTTTTAGTGTCTGTCAGACTGTCACCATGCTAACCTTTGCCCCGACCGCTTTGCCAAGGTTAATGGCGTTTTTCAGCCTCTGTTGGCCTCCAGAGGAAGGTGAGTCGATAGAGCCGCTGCTCGGGTTTCGGTTAGCTGAGCCAGGGGAGCGTCGGGCCGATGGCAGACCTGTCCGGGACGTCAGGGGACTCTGCTGCTGCGCAACCGAGTTCTCAAACATACTTTGATCAACTGCAAGGACAGAAGAAACAATGAGAACTTAATCCATGATCTGGTTTGAAGATGTTGAGGTGAAGCTGCAGACACAACAAACATGAGTGACTTCTTTAAAGATACAGTGTGTAGGATTTATTGTCATCTAGTGGTCAGGTTGTAGTTTGCATTATGATGATGCTGGTCATGATTTTGTTTCCTTTCACTTTTTTTTTCTTTTTGGTGATGGGGATTTATGCTCCTTTGTCTTCAGTGGTGACAAGCAACATGTTTGATCTTCCACAAACATGAGGGTTCTCAAACTTGTTAGCCTATGCTAGCAGCTCTAGTCAGGTTCACTACGTTTCACTTTTAGCTTTTGTTGGCTTTCTTGGGGCAATTACAGAAACTAAACATACATTTTTTAAAAGTTTATTGTGCAAGCATTCAGAAATCCAAAGTTTCCACGTACCCAGATACCTATGACCGCTATCTTGGATTTTCAAAAGAGCAACCATAAAAATTTAATTTGGGACCATCTCAACTTCAGTACAACCTAGAACTTTGATTTAAGTACCTAATCCAACTTTTGTTTCAGGACAAGATATGCAATAGTACCAAATTGGAGAATCTCAAACTAGCCACATAACGGCCATTTTGGGTTTCACAAAATGGAAACCCTGAACTAATGTTTTTATTATTCACACTTCTAAATGACCTGGAGCTTCGATTTAAAAAGCTAATCTTACATTGTCAGGGCCAAGAAATGCAATGGTACCAAACTGGAGAATGTCAAACTGTCCATATGGTGGCCATTTTGGATTTTACAAAATGAAGACCCTAAAATGAATGTTTCCATTATCTCTGCTTCTAAATGACCTTGAGCTATGATTTTAATGGCTAAACTTATATTTTCTGGGATGATTTAGACATTAACTAAATACTTCAAAGTTTCTACCAATTAATCTGAATGTGTACTTACAATGAAATTCAAGTTATATTCTTTGAGGAGTCCTGCCATACAAAGGCAACAGTTAGCGTGGTCCAACAATGACGAAGTAGTGACCCTCTCCAGATTCCATAGAGCCTGTACCCAAGCAAGGTTTCCTGATCATTGCCAATACCCACTCTTGGCTTTACCTATCATGATTTTCTTTCATGGACACCTTCTAAAAATGTATAGTTTTCCTACCCACCCCCCCAACAAAACCCACTGAAATTACATAGTGAACCTGGATAATGGTGCAGACCATTATCAAGACTCTATTCTGTATCAGAGACCTATAACAATGATATAACAAGATGGAAACCATATGGTTATCCAAGCAAACTGAAAATTGGTTTTCTGAACACTTACACAATAAACTTTCCAAAAAATGTATAGTTTTCCTCCCCCACCCCACAAAAAGCCAATAAAATTCCATAGTGAACCTGACTAATATAGGGGAGCAACCACTGTGCTGCAAAATGTTATGGATGGATCAAGAATGTCACATGGCAGGCTCCATGGGGTGGGGGTGGGTGGGGGTGTGCACTCCCATGTCCATATGAAGGACTCATTCTAGGCTCAAGAAAACACAATAAATCATTGTCGCAGTTAACTAAACATTAATGACCAGATGGTTATAAACGTTAGCTTCCATTTATGCTAATAAACACCCATCAATCAGACACACTGGAGCTTTAAAGGACAGCTGCAATCACATTTTTGCCTCACAGATCACATACACCTTTTTTTTGTTGTATTTGGGACAGGTGTCCGGCGCTTCAGTACACAAGCTTTTCTTCCAGTACTCCAATATTTATTTACTTTATGCTGTTGGACGAGCTGAAGGCCGACGTTCAAATCACACACGTTAGAATTTAGTGCTTTGCAGAAATAAATCAATAAACAATTAAAAACATAGTAACGTTGCTTGTGCATTCTTCTAACGTCAATAATATATTATGGAAGGCGCGGCGTTTTGGCATCGCTTATGCAGCACAGCAGCAACTGAATTGAAGCCGAAGCAGACAGATTCTAAAGACTAAACTGTCCATCT
Organism: Thalassophryne amazonica; assembly: GCF_902500255.1. NCBI lineage: Eukaryota > Metazoa > Chordata > Actinopteri > Batrachoidiformes > Batrachoididae > Thalassophryne > Thalassophryne amazonica. Next base: position 9,944,737 of record NC_047112.1, read on the forward strand.
CGTGTATCACTGGAGCACTATTTTGCCACTGGAGTAGCGCTTCCTCTGCTGTACTGTCCAACCCCCCCCATCATAACGAAACTCAAGTCTCTACCCACCAGAATACAAAGGTTACAAAAATATTTTTTTAGAACCAGTGACACGATATATGTGGAAGTCCTTCGCTCGGTGCCAGTTTTTGGCCAAAACAACTTAAAATCTCCAATGAATCAAACAATTATGATCAGATCCAACAGCCACTTTGGGGCACTAGTGCACCAACACCCATCACTGACCCTCCATTGGAATGATGGAGTACAACAACGTGAGTGCAGGTGAAGTTGAGTTTGTGCAGGGCTCGGCATTAACGGGTGCGTGACTGTCCGGTACAACTAAAAATTCAGAATGGGACAAAAAAAAACGTTACTAGTGCAGTTATCCAATGGGACAATTAATCTGGAGTTTGAGTAGACTAGTAAATCAGCTACTACAAATGTCCGTGTTAAGGTGCCTGACTCTGGAAAAAAAAAAAAATTGCCAGATTGAAACAAGAAATGCACGTCTGCCAAAGTCTTGTTTCATGCCAAAGATAACGATACGTCTTTGGGATTGTTATGAGTCATTTTTTCTCTGATAATTAAAATTTTATTAGCAAATAAAGTCATGAAGTCATTACTAGTTAAAGTTAAAGGAATACTCGGCTCAATAGAGCTCTGACTCTTTGTCAGCCTGGCTACAGTGCTGAAAAGAAACCTGGGGTTGTTCTTGTTTTCTTCAATTAGTGATGAGTAGTAAGATGTCCTAGCTTTACGGAGGGCTTTTTTATAGAGCAACAGACTCTTTTTCCAGGCTAAGTGAAGATCTTCTAAATTAGTGAGACGCCATTTCCTCTCCAACTTACGGGTTATCTGCTTTAAGCTGCGAGTTTGTGAGTTATACCACGGAGTCAGGCACTTCTGATTTAAAGCTCTCTTTTTCAGAGGAGCTACAGCATCCAAAGTTGTCTTCAATGAGGATGTAAAACTATTGACGAGATACTCTATCTCACTTACAGAGTTTAGGTAGCTACTCTGCACTGTGTTGGTATATGGCATTAGAGAACATAAAGAAGGAATCATATCCTTAAACCTAGTTACAGCGCTTTCTGAAAGACTTCTAGTGTAATGAAACTTATTCCCCACTGCTGGGTAGTCCATCAGAGTAAATGTAAATGTTATTAAGAAATGATCAGACAGAAGGGAGTTTTCAGGGAATACTGTTAAGTCTTCAATTTCCATACCATAAGTCAGAACAAGATCTAAGATATGATTAAAGTGGTGGGTGGACTCATTTACATTTTGAGCAAAGCCAATTGAGTCTAATAATAGATTAAATGCAGTGTTGAGGCTGTCATTCTCAGCATCTGTGTGGATGTTAAAATTGCCCACTATAATTATGTTATCTGAGCTAAGCACTAAGTCAGACAAAAGGTCTGAAAATTCACAGAGAAACTCACAGTAACGACCAGGTGGACGATAGATAATAACAAATATGGATGGACAAGACTAAGAGTCAAGCTTTCAAATGAATTAAAGCTCTGTCTGGGTTTTTGATTAATTAATAAGCTGGAATGGAAGATTGCTGCTAATCCTCCGCCTCGGCCCGTGCTACGAGCATTCTGGCAGTTAGTGTGACTCGGGGGTGTTGACTCATTTAAATTAACATATTCATCCTGCTGTAACCAGGTTTCTGTAAGGCAGAATAAATCAATATGTTGATCAATTATTATATCATTTACTAACAGGGACTTAGAAGAGAGAGACCTAATGTTTAATAGACCACATTTAACTGTTTTAGTCTGTGGTGCAGTTGAAGGTGCTATATTATTTTTTCTTTTTGAATTTTTATGCTTAAATAGATTTTTGCTGGTTACTGGTGGTCTGGGAGCAGGCACCGTCTCTACGGGGATGGGGTAATGAGGGGATGGCAGGGGGAGAGAAGCTGCAGAGAGGTGTGTAAGACTACAACTCTGCTTCCTGGTCCCAACCCTGGATAGTCACGGTTTGGAGGATTTAAGAAAATTGGCCAGATTTCTAGAAATGAGAGCTGCTCCATCCAAACTGGGATGGATGCCGTCTCTCCTAACAAGACCAGGTTTTCCCCAGAAGCTTTGCCAATTATCTATGAAGCCCACCTCATTTTTTGGACACCACTCAGACAGCCAGCAATTCAAGGAGAACATGTGGCTAAACATGTCACTCCCGGTCCGATTGGGGAGGGGCCCAGAGAAAACTACAGAGTCCGACATTGTTTTTGCAAAGTTACACAACGATTCAATGTTAATTTTAGTGACCTCCTATTGGCGTAACCGGGTGTCATTACTGCCGACATGAATTACAATCTTACCAAATTTACGCTTAGCCTTAGCCAGCAGTTTCAAATTTCCTTCAATGTCGCCTGCTCTGGCCCCCGGAAGACAATTGACTATGGTTGCTGGTGTCCCTAACTTCACATTTCTCAAAACAGAGTCGCCAATAACCAGAGTTTGATCCTCGGCGGGTGTGTCGTCGAGTGGGGAAAAACGGTTAGAAATGTGAACGGGTTGGCGGTGTACACGGGGCTTCTGTTTAGAACTACGCTTCCTCCTCACAGTCACCCAGTCGGCCTGCTTTCCCGGCTGCTCGGGATCTGCCAGACGGAAACTAACGGCGGCCAAGCTACCTTGGTCCGCACCGACTACAGGGGCCTGCTTAGCTGTAGAATTTTCCACGGTGCGGAGCCGAGTCTCCAATTCACCCAGCCTGGCCTCCAAAGCTATGAATAAGCTACACTTATTACAAGTATCATTACTGCTAAAGGAGGTAGAGGAATAACTAAACATTTCACACCCAGAGCAGAAAAGTGCAGGAGAGACAGGAGAAGCCGCCATGCTAAACCGGCTAAGAGCTAGTAGCTGTGCTAAGATAGCGGATTCCTAAAAACACTCAAAGTGAATAATGTGTAAATAATTTAGAGGTGATTCAGCAGAGGGAGTGCTTTAGTTAAGGCGCGTGAAGATTACACTGTGAAACAAATCGTTATCTAGGTAACTAGATCAATCTAACTGCGCAGATTAAACAGCTAACAGATACAGCAAAACACCGCTGTGCTCCGGAACAGGAAGTGATACAATACCGCAGTGAGAGCCAACCACCAGTAGAGGCCCTGTGACCTTGAAAATTAGATCAAAGTCACTCATCACCAAACTCAACAAAGCTGAAGAGATGCATACATGGTGCAAAATTGGTGTTCCTGGAGTTAACCTGTGGAAGTTACTGGGAGTACTCTGATGGCAAGGAAAGCAGGGACGGACAAACGGACGCATAAACAGCATTCCTATATTCCTCAAACTCTACCAGTGGACATGCAGACCTTAATGTCGAGCCCAGATATCAGGGAAAAAACAAAAACAGCAAGCAAAAAACAGAAACAACTTACGCGACAAAGTGTCCAAACCAGCAGAACAAAAACACAAAATCACAGAATAAAAAATTTAAAAAAGATACAAAACAATGGTCATGACACATGCACAAAAGCAGCGACAGAACCAATGAAAATGAAGCATCACAAAGAGGAAAAAAGGGAAGAGGATGTTTGGTGATCGGCGGTCCAGGCGAAGCGTCTTACCTCTTGGAGAGAAATAATTCTCAGGAGGCATTTAAATGAGATACAGAAAGTAGGAGATTATTTGAGCTCCACAAAGCAGATACGGCTGCAGAGTCATAAAAACATTTAATGAAGAGACTTTCAGCATCAATATCATGGTACAAATGGAGAAAACACCAACACGTAACCTTGACTTCACTTTATTTACCGTTCCAACTCTGAGGGCTATTAAAGAGCATCGGTCAGAGGAATGCGACCTCATTGTCATGAAGTTACCACAATAATGTCAAAAGAAGCAAAACTGGCCCGTTATACCAGAAGCTGAGCAACATTTGTCTGTTCCACAAATATTCTCAGATTCTTTGACTGATTTATACTAAACCTGGTATGTGGATGATGGACATTGTTAGTTTTACACTCTGGTTTGTACCAACCTCAGGTGGTTTCTGGAATTGCCCATCAAGGCTAAGTTTGCCAAAAGTCAATCACTGGGGTCAAGGTCATGTCTGCCTGTCTGTATGTTGGCCTTGTCCTCGTTGGGATGTTAATGAAGGTTGACCCTGAAACTGGCAAAGGTCAGCCAAGGTCATGGAACTTGATTTCAACATAATTTGGATCAAATGCTGCACAAAGGTCGATTCCAGAACTACGCCAGAGAGGACCGAGGTGCTTGATGGTCTACGAGTTGTTAAAGTGGTGGACTATTAACTAGGTTCAAATCCCTGTCAGACCATAATCTCACTAAGTGCCCTTGGGTAAGGTCCTTAATCTTACCTTAATGGGTGAATGTGAAGCACCACTGTAAAGCGATACACAAATGCAGTTCATTTACCACTTACTGGGCTCAAATGTCAGACTGCTGTAGGTTTTACCATCTTCAGTCAATATCATGTCTGTCTGTTTGTCTGTCTGTCTGACTCTTCCTACCAGGTCCTTTACCTGATTTCTACCAAACCTGGTATGATAATGTTGGTTGACCCTAAAACTGACTTTAACGAATTTGTTTTGGCGACTTTCAGCCCAACAACTGAACAACTGGTGTTGTGGTGTTCAGTTGTTGGACTTCTGTGCTAGTCACAGTTTGTCCATCATAAACACCATGTTCGAGCACAGGGGTGTCCATAAGTGCACGTGGCACCAGGACACCCTGAGCCGGAGGTCGATGATCGACTTTGCAGTCGTATCACCTGACCTTCTGCCACGTGTCTCGGACACTCGGGAAAGAGAGGGGCTGAGCTGTCGACCGATCACCACCTGGTGGTGAGTTGGATCCGCTGGGAGGGGAGGAAGCCGGTCAGACCTGGCAGGCCCAAACGTATCGCGAGGGTCTGCCGGGAACGACTGGCGGAACCCTCTGTCAGCGAGGTCTTCAACTCTCACCTCCGGGAGAGCTTCTCCCAAATCCCGGGGGAGGTTGGAGACATGGAGTCTGAGTGGACCATGTCCTCCACCTCCATTGTCGATGCAGCCGCCTGCAGCTGTGGTCGCAAGGTCTCTGGTGCCTGTCACGGCGGCAATCCCCGAACCCGGTGGTGGACGCTGGAAGTAAGGGATGCCGTCAAACTGAAGAAAGAGTCCTACTTGTCAATTGTTGGTAGGTGGGACCCCGGAGGCAGCTGACAGGTACCAGCAGGCCAAGCGTGCTGCAGCCTGTGTGGTCGAAGAGGCAAAAACTCGGGTCTGGGATGAGTTCGGAGAGGCCATGGAGGAGGATTATTGGTCAGCGTCAAAGAAATTCTGGCAAACCGTCCGAAGCCTCAGGAGGCGGAAGCAACTCTCCGCCAACACTGTCTATAGTACGGGTGGGGAGATGTTGACCCTGACTGGGGATGTTGTTGGGCGGTGGAAGGAATACTTCGAGGATCTCCTCAATCCCATTGTCACGTCTTCCGAAGAGGAAGCAGAGACTGGGGACTCAGAGGCTGAAGTCACCGAGGTGGTCAGAAAGCTCCTTGTGGCAAGGCTCCTGGGGTGGACGAAATCCATCCTGAATACCTTAAGTCTCTGGATTTTGTGGGACTGTCCTGGTTGACACGTCTCTGCAACATCGCGTGGCGGTCGGGGACAGTACCCCTGGATTGGCAGACCGGGGTGGTGGTCCCTCTGTTTAAGAAGGGGGACCAGAGGGTGTGTTCCAACTACAGGGGGATCACACTCCTCAGCCTCCCTGGTAAGGTCTATTCCAAGGTGCTGGAGAGGAGAATTCGACTGATGGGCGAACCTCGGATTCAGGAGGAGCAGTGTGGTTTTCGTCCTGGTTGCGGCACACTGGGCCAGCTCTACACCCTCCATCGGGTGCTCGAGGGTTCATGGGAATTCGCCCAACCAGTCCACATGTGCTTTGTGGATCTGGAGAAGGCGTTTAACCGTGCCCCTCGAGGCGCCCTGTGGGGGTGCTCTGGAAGTACAGGGTCCGGGGTCCTTTGCTAAGGGCTATCTGGTCTCTGTATGACCACAGCAGGAGCTTGGTTCGCATTGCCGGTAGTAAGTCAAACCTGTTTCCAGTGCACGTTGGCCTCTGCCAGGGCTGCCCTTTGTCACGGGTTCTGGTTATGGACAGAATTTCTAGGCGCAGCCAGGGTGTAGAGGGGGTCCGGTTTGGGAACCACAGAATCTCATCTCTGCTGTTCGCGGATGATGTGGTCCTGTTGGCTTCGTCAAATCAGGACCTTCAGCGTGCACTGGGGCGGTTTGCAGCCGAGTGTGAAGTGTCCGGGATGAAGATCAGCACCTCCAAATCCGAGGCCATGGTTCTCGACCAGAAAAAGGTGCCTTGCCCTCTTCAGGTCGGTAGGGTGTCCTTGCCTCAGGTGGAGGAGCTTAAGTATCTCGGGGTCTTGTTCACGAGTGAGGGACGGATGGAGCGTGAGATTAATAGATGGATCGGTGCAGCATCTGCAGTGATGTGGTCGCTGTATCGGACCGTCGTGGTGAAGAGAGAGCTGAGCATGGGGGCAAAGCCCTTGATTTACCGATCGATCTACGTTCCGACCCTCACCTATGGTCATGAGATTTGGTTCATGACCGAAAGAACAAGATCCCGAGTGCAAGCGGCCGAGATGAGTTTTCTCTGCAGGGTGGCTGGGCGCTCCCTTAGAGATAGGGTGAGGAGCTCTGTCACTCGGAAGGAGCTCGGAGTCGAGGTGCTGCTCCTACATGTCGAAAGGAGCCAGTTGAGGTGGCTCGGGCATCTTTTCCGGATGCCCCCTGGACGCCTCGCTGGAGAGGTGTTCCGGGCATGTCCCAATGGATGGAGGCCCCGGGGACGACCCAGGACACGCTGGAGGGACTACGTCTCTCAGCTGGCTTGGGAACGCCTCGGGGTTCCCCCGGAAGAGCTGGGGGAGGTGTGTGTAGATCGGGAGGTTTGGGCGGCTTTGCTTGAGCTGCTGCCCGCGACTCGACCTAGGATAAGCGGAAGAAAATAGATGGATGGATGGACTTTCAGCCCAATCTAGACCAAATGTGGCACACAGGTGGGTTCCAGAATGACCCTGGCACTTATTTGGTGAAGGTCAACATCACTTGGGTCAAATGTCAGCTTGCTGTACGTTTTGCCATCGTCAGTCTTTGGGGTGAAGGTCAAGCTCATGTCTGTCTGTTGGTCTCCTCCTACCAGGTGGATATGTGGATTAAAGTCCACTCTGCTCACTGGGGTTAAGTTCAACAAATCTGATTTTAAACCAGAATGGGACCAAACGTCGTGCATAAATAACTTTACAAGTGGTTTCAGTGAAGACTCTTCATGTACTTGGAGGCAAAAAATTATACATAAAATTAATAAAATGTGACTTTTGGCAGAAGATGAATCCTTCTGATCACATAAAACTGCTTTTGTCCTCATTCGGGGTTTCGACACCAGCTGACAAAAAGGTTGGGAATGTGGTCAAAGTCTGTTCCAAGATCAGGTTTGGTGCTCGCCGAGTCCGGAACTTTTTCTTACAATCAAACCACTCGTACGTTATATCACACACAAAAACCCAATCAGGAAGCAAAACTGAATTTACAGCTTTTTTTAAAAAAGTCCTGAGTGTGACATTTGTCTGTTCACATCATCATGGGTGTCGACCTGGACATCAAGGTCATCATGACCTCAGAATCAATCCTTTGCATCTTTTTAATCTTTATTTCTATTGAAGAAGTAAACACTTTGGAATGCTGTGCGTCATGCCCGCTGATGTTCTCTTAATAAAATGCAAAACAGAATATTTTTGGCCCCTGAAGACAAAAAAAAAAAAAAACACCTCCCACTGCTGGCTTCCCTCACTGTGTGCTGAGATTCATCACCAGCCTTTATGTCCATTTCTGTGTTGGACACGTCCCGGAGCCAGAAGAACCTCTGAGCTCTCAGGGTGCAGTTATGTTCCAAACAAATGCAAATCCAGCCAGTGCACAAAGGCCGTCGAATATGGTGCCAACGCAACCGCAGGTCCAGGCGGCGAGAGCCAAAGACAACAACATTTACATGTTACTGAAAGGAATTCAAGGTGATCTGGAACTGTGGTCCCCAAAGAAACCCCCCCCCCCCCCCCCACACACACACACAAACACAAACACGTACCGCATTTTCCTGAATAAAAGTTGCATCAGAGTATTACTTGCATCTGTCCAAAAAAGTGTCATGAAGAGGAAAAAAGTCAGCAAAAAAAGAAGAAAAAACAACAACAACAACAAAAAAGATCAGAAGCTACAAACTAATTAACATCATTGTATGAGGCAGAAAACATGAGCGAACGACTTCTTGTGGCCACCACGCAGGCCATCATACATGAGGTAAATGTGCAACATAAAATTTTTGTAAACTGTTCACAGTATTTGTTTACAGCGCAAAAGAAAAAAAAATGTAAATAATAATAATGTTACCTTAACTGACTTGCTTTTGTCGGTCTTGTTGTCTCACACAGTCCAAACAAGTATTGTTCCAAGCCGTATAAAAGTTACATTTACTCTCTCTCTGAGACAAAGAATGTTTTTCCTCAATCAGACCTTTTTCTTCTTCAGAGTGTGAATCACAGTATCTCATTCTGTATACAGGAGCAGCTTGTCACATGTATAGACACTGCCATCTTGTGGCCATAGATGATAATGCAGCATTTTTTCCATATGTAAGTCACTTCAGAACATAAGTTGCAAGAGTCAAAACTACTAAACAAATGTGGTTTATAGTTTAGAAAATACAGTACATGTAAGAAAGGCACCTATGGGGGAGGCTTGGCTCCTATGTTATGTTATGTTATGTAAACTAATTCATGCATTTATTTCCTCTAGGCTGGACTATTGTAATTCATTATTATCAGGTTGTCCTAAAAGTTCCCTGAAAAGCCTTCAGTTAATTCAAAATGCTGCAGCTAGAGTACTGACAGGGACTAGAAGAAGAGAGCATATCTCACCCATATTGGCCTCTCTTCATTGGCTTCCTGTTAATTCTAGAATAGAATTTAAAATTCTTATTCTTACTTATAAGGTTTTGAATAATCAGGTCCCATCTTATCTTAGGGACCTCATAGTACCATATCACCCCAATAGAGCGCTTCGCTCTCAGACTGCAGGCTTACTTGTAGTTCCTAGGGTTTGTAAGAGTAGAATGGGAGGCAGAGCCTTCAGCTTTCAGGCTCCTCTCCTGTGGAACCAGCTCCCAATTCAGATCAGGGAGACAGACCCCCTCTCTACTTTTAAGATTAGGCTTAAAACTTTCCTTTTTGCTAAAGCTTATAGTTAGGGCTGGATCAGGTGACCCTGAACCATCCCTTAGTTATGCTGCTATAGATTTAGACTGCTGGGGGGTTCCCATGATGCACTGAGTGTTTCTTTCTCTTTTTGCTCTATATGCACCACTCTGCATTTAATCATTGGTGATTGATCTCTGCTCCCCTCCACAGCATGTCTTTTTCCTGGTTCTCTCCCTCAGCCCCAACCAGTCCCAGCAGAAGACTGCCCCTCCCTGAGCCTGGTTCTGCTGGAGGTTTCTTCCTGTTAAGAGGGAGTTTTTCCTTCCCACTGTCGCGAAGTGCTTGCTCACAGGGGGTCGTTTCGACCGTTGGGGTTTTTCCGTAATTATTGTATGGCCTTGCCTTACAATATAAAGCACCTTGGGGCAACTGTTTGTTGTGATTTGGCGCTATATAAATAAAATTGATTTGATTTGATTTATGTTCTGCATCCAATGCAATTATTTCAAGTTCGGGTCATGGGGGCAACAGCTTCAGGGAACCCCAGACTTCCCTTTCCCATGCCACATTGACATATGACTGGGGGATCCCGAGGTGTTCCCAGGCCAGTGTGGAGATATAATCTCTCCACCTAGTCCCGGCTGTTCCACAGGGTCTCCTCCCAGTTGGATGTCCCTGGAACACCTCCCTTGGGAGACACCCTTACCAGATGCCCGAACCACCTCAGCTGGCTCCTTTCAACGCAAAGGAGCAGTGACTCTACTCCAAGCTCCCCACGGATGACCGAATTTCTCACCCTATCTCTAAGGGACACACCAGCCACCCTCCTGGAAAAAGCCCATTTCGGCCGCTTGTACCCGCGATCTAGTTCTTTCGGTCATGACCCAACACTCATGACCATAGGTGAGAGCAGGAACGAAGATTGACCAGTAGATCGAGAGCTTCGCCTTTTGAGTCAACTCCCTTTTCATCACAACAGTATGGTAGAGCGAATGCAATACCGCCCCTGCTGCGCCGATTCTCCGGCCAATCTCACGCTCCATCGTCCCCTCACTCGTGAACAAGACCCCGAGGTACTTGAACTCGTTCACTTGGGTCAAGGCCGTATGCCCTACCCGGGAATAAGGCCGAGTAGGCAATCCATCGGCAAGCAAGATATCAATAGAAATCTAGAATGAGAATACAGTGGTCCTTCGCTATAACGCGGTTCACCTTTCGCGGCCTTGCAGTTTCGCAGATTTTTTTTAGTACAATTTTGCATGCTTCTTTTTTTGCTCTCACTGCCTCCGATGCGCTTACCGAGTGGCCACTCACACCACGGGCCACTCACAGCTCCCTCCTGTCTGCTGTGCGGAGCTGCGGCCAACTTTGGCAACAGGTCCAGAGACTACGTTCGGTGTTTTCATGTGAAGCGCTCCGGCAGCCCGCAAGGATAGACTTCTTGTGGAAAAAATCCGCAGCGCTGCATGGTCTCGGTAACCGTAGCCGCAGAGCTCCATGGCCACTGAGAGAGGTTTGTATCTTTTTAATGACTTGGATTCTTTGCGGGTCCCACATCCGTACCCCGCAACGGTAACACCGGAGGCAGTGAGCAAAGAAACAGCACGCGCATTGTGTTCTGCATGTGTCTGTTTATAAACTTGTCGCCCAGAAGAAAAAAAGAGCGCCAACATCTATCCATAACTGTGTTCTTCACTCAGAGAAAGACACCTGCACCGAGGTGTCACTCAGTGGAAAAAGATGCTACAGTGGAGCGGTGCCAGGATTAAGAGGCGAGGTCAGAGGAACTGTGAAATAATAATTTCTTATGTGTCCAACCTCGTAGGTTGATCGTTAAAATTAAATTCGTTAGTTCTAAAAGCCATCATAATTATTTATAGGAAAACATTCTATTTTTATTTCTCAAACAAATGTTTGGGCCTGAAAACAGGTTTTGATCTTTGGTTTCATTCTATAATACTGGGCTTATTTTTCTATTTTTCTTCCTTCCAAGATGGCGCCACGTGAAGGCGCCCTGGTATTCTGGTGCTCCCTGTTTTGTCTGTTTTTGTGCGTGAATCGTGTGTCATCGTGCCCCTACACCCGTGAGGAGCTTCTAAACATCAAATCATCAACACCCACGGACATTACGCCAGTTTTTTTAGTGCCTGCAGCTGAACTGGTTCACTTTTTGGCCAAAAAGGTGAGACGACGGCGGAGAGGGAAACGCGCTGGAGCTCTCGGGCGCCTCAAACGAAGGGGCACATGCACGCCCCTACCTGGGATATTTCTCTCCAACGTCCGCTCAGCCCACAGCAAGATGGATGAGCTGGCACGGCTGATGAAGAAGAATAGAGATTTCTCCTCATTTTGTGTACTGTGCTTCACGGAGACGTGGTTAAATGCACAGACACCGGACTGCGCGTTCCAACTAGAGGGATTCCAACTCCTCCGCGCAGACAGAGACCGAGCACTCTCTGGTGGAAAAACTAGAGGGGGAGGACTGGTGGTCCTGGTGCTCCAATGTGACTGATCTCCCAACATTGCTGTCCCTCTCTGGAATATCTCCTCATAAACTGCAGACCGTTCTACTCTCCACGTGAGTTTAACTCTTTCATACTTTGCTCTGTGTATATTCCACTGAGCGCGGACGTGCACGAGGCAGAGCGCGCGCTCGCGGATCAGATTATGAGCGTGGAGAGAGACTTTCCGGACTCTCTTGTTATAATTCTCGGTGCAGCTTTGGGACTCTCAGATCACGTGATGGTCCACTTTATCCCCACGTACAGACAGAGACCTAAACTCTCTAAACCTGTTGTGAGGACGTCTAAAGTGTCGAGCAATGAAGCTGTAGAGGAGCTACGTGCGTGCTTGGCCACCACGGATTGGGATATGTTTGAGGCTTCAACAGACAGTCTAATGACTACACGGACACTGTGACATCATATATTCATTTCTGTGAAGACAGCATCATCCCACAGTGTATCAGGGTGAGATATAACAATGAGAAGCCCTGGTTCACACCTAAACTCCAGCAGCTCCGTCAGCAGAAAGAGGTGGCTTTCAGAGAAGGAGACAGAGACAGCTATAGAGGGGCAAAGTACAGATTTAGCAAGGAGATGGCAAAGGCTAAATCCATGTACAGTTCACGTCTGCAGCAAAGGTTCTCTGCCAACGACTCAGCCTCTGTGTGGAGGGGGTTGAAAGAGATCACCAACTACAAGCCCAAAGTACCTCGTTCTATTGATGACCTCAAGCTGGCCAACGACCTGAACGTCTTCTATTCACGCTTTGAAGACAAGGACTCACACCTCCCCACCCCCCACACAACTGGACATTCAAACACTCTGGACCTCCCCCCTCTCACTGCTGCCCTCCCCACTCCCCCTGTTGCCCTCTCGGTCCAAGAGGAGGACATGAGGAGACATTTCAAAAGGCTGAATCCACGTAAGGCCCCAGGCCCAGACTGTGTCTCTCCTGCCACCCTGAGACACTGCGCTGATGAGCTGGCCCCAGTCTTCACGGGGATCTTCAACACCTCCCTGGAGTCATGCCATGTTCCAGTCTGTTTCAAGTCCTCAATCATAGTTCCAGTCCCCAAGAAACTACGCATCACTGGACTTAATGACTACAGGCCTGTGGCTCTCACGTCTGTAGTCATGAAGACCTTCGAACGCCTGGTTTTATCCCTCCTGAAGTCCATCACCGATCCCCTCCTGGACCCCCTGCAGTTTGCCTACAGAGCCAACAGGTCTGTAGATGATGCCATAAACCTGGCCCTGCACTCCATCCTGCAGCACCTGGACTCCCCAGGAACCTACGCTAGGATCCTGTTTGTGGACTTCAGCTCTGCATTCAACACCATCCTTCCAGCTTTGCTCCAGGACAAGCTTTCTCTGCTCCACGTGCCCAACTCCACCCGGAGGTGGATCACAGACTTCCTGACGGACCGGAGTCAGCGTGTGAGGCTGGGAAAAAATGTCTCGAACACTCGGGTTCTCAGCACAGGATCTCCACAGGGCTGTGTTCTTTCCCCTCTGCTCTTCTCCCTCTACACTAACTGCTGCACCTTCAGCCACAACTCTGTAAAGCTCACCAAGTTTGCGGACGACACCACCCTCATCGGACTCATTTCGGATGGGGATGAGTCTGCCTACAGGAGGGAGGTTGACCGGCTGGTGACCTGGTGCAGCAGCAACAACTTGGAGCTCAACGCCCAGAAAACAGTGGAGATGATCGTGGACTTCAGGAAAGCCACAGCCCCCCCGCCCTCCCTCGCCCTCACCAACAGCCCCATCACCACTGTGGTCTGTCACCGCTTCAGGAGAGAAAAGTGAGAAAATGTTCATGCCTGTTGGAGAAAAGTGTATAAAGTGTGTAGTGAGGGGTTTTACAGCCTTAAAATACCTCTAATAATTGTAAAAACTAACACTGACTACTTCACGGTTTTCACCTACTGCAGGTAATTTTTAGAACGTAACTCTCGCAATAAACGAGGGAACACTGTAATGTTTTACTGACTATCGCTTGCTCAAAGGGTTTTCACCTGCAATTTCAGGCAAGTGCAGAATCACCTTCAACATAACACATGCGCACAGGAGTTGGTCAAAAAAATGGCAACATACATTCAATCAATCAATCAATCAATTTTATTTATATAGCGCCAAATCACAACAAACAGTTGCTCCAAGGCGCTTTATATTGTAAGGCAAGGCCATACAATAATTACGTAAAACCCCAATGGTCAAAATGACCCCCTGTGAGCAAGCACTTGGCGAGAGTGGGAAGGAAAAACTCCCTTTTAACAGGAAGAAACCTCCAGCAGAACCAGGCTCAGGGAGGGGCAGTCTTCTGCTGGGACTGGTTGGGGCTGAGGGAGAGAACCAGGAAAAAGACATGCTGTGGAGGGGAGCAGAGATCAATCACTAATGATTAAATGCAAAGTGGTGCATACAGAGCAAAGAGAGAGAGAGAAAGAAAGAAAGAAACACTCAGTGCATCATGGGAACCCCCAGCAGTCTAAGTCTATAGCAGCATAACTAAGGGATGGTTCAGGGTAAGTAAGAAGAAGAATTTTAAATTCTATTCTAGAATTAACAGGAAGCCAATGAAGAGAGGCCAATATGGGTGAGATATGCTCTCTCCTTCTAGTCCCCGTTAGTACTCTAGCTGCAGCATTTTGAATTAACTGAAGGCTTTTCAGGGAACTTTTAGGACAACCTGATAAAATGAATTACAATAGTCCAGCCTAGAGGAAATAAATGCATGAATTAGTTTTTCAGCATCACTCTGAGACAAGACCTTTCTAATTTTAGAGATATTGCGTAAATGCAAAAAAGCAGTCCTACATATTTGTTTAATATGCGCTTTGAATGACATATCCTGATCAAAAATGACTCCAAGATTTCTCACAGTATTACTAGAGGTCAGGGTAATGCCATCCAGAGTAAGGATCTGGTTAGACACCATGTTTCTAAGATTTGTGGGGCCAAGTACAATAACTTCAGTTTTATCTGAGTTTAAAAGCAGAAAATTAGAGGTCATCCATGTCTTTATGTCTGTAAGACAATCCTGCAGTTTAGCTAATTGGTGTGTGTCCTCTGGCTTCATGGATAGATAAAGCTGGGTATCATCTGCGTAACAATGAAAATTTAAGCAATGCCGTCTAATAATACTGCCTAAGGGAAGCATGTATAAAGTGAATAAAATTGGGCCTAGCACAGAACCTTGTGGAACTCCATAATTAACCTTAGTCTGTGAAGAACATTCCCCATTTACATGAACAAATTGTAATCTATTAGATAAATATGATTCAAAACACCGCAGCACAGTGCCTTTAATACCTATGGCATGCTCTAATCTCTGTAATAAAATTTTATGGTCAACAGTATCAAAAGCAGCACTGAGGTCTAACAGAACAAGCACAGAGATGAGTCCACTGTCCGAGGCCATAAGAAGATCATTTGTAACCTTCACTAATGCTGTTTCTGTATTATGATGAATTCTAAAACCTGACTGAAACTCTTCAAATAGACCATTCCTCTGCAGATGATCAGTTAGCTGTTTTACAACTACCCTTTCAAGAATTTTTGAGAGAAAAGGAAGGTTGGAGATTGGCCTATAATTAGCTAAGATAGCTGGGTCAAGTGATGGCTTTTTAAGTAATGGTTTAATTACTGCCACCTTAAAAGCCTGTGGTACATAGTCAACTAATAAAGATAGATTAATCATATTTAAGATCGAAGCATTAAATAATGGTAGGGCTTCCTTGAGCAGCCTGGTAGGAATGGGGTCTAATAGACATGTTGATGGTTTGGATGAAGTAACTAATGAAAATAACTCAGACTGAACAATCTGAGAGAAAGAGTCTAACCAAATACCGGCATCACTGAAAGCAGCCAAAGATAACGATACGTCTTTGGGATGGTTACGAGTAATTTTTTCTCTAATAGTTAAAATTTTATTAGCAAAGAAAGTCATGAAGTCATTACTAGTTAAAGTTAAAGGAATACTCGGCTCAATAGAGCTCTGACTCTTTGTCAGCTTGGCTACAGTGCTGAAAAGAAACCTGGGGTTGTTCTTATTTTCTTCAATTAGTGATGAGTAGTAAGATGTCCTAGCTTTACGGAGGGCTTTTTTTTATAGAGCAACAGACTCTTTTTCCAGGCTAAGTGAAGATCTTCTAAATTAGTGAGACGCCATTTCCTCTCCAACTTACGGGTTATCTGCTTTAAGCTGCGAGTTTGTGAGTTATACCACGGAGTCAGGAACGTCTGATTTAAAGCTCTCTTTTTCAGAGGAGCTACAGCATCCAAAGTTGTCTTCAATGAGGATGTAAAACTATTGACGAGATACTCTATCTCACTTACAGAGTTTAGGTAGCTACTCTGCACTGTGTTGGTATATGGCATTAGAGAACATAAAGAAGGAATCATATCCTTAAACCTAGTTACAGCGCTTTCTGAAAGACTTCTAGTGTAATGAAACGTATTCCCCACTGCTGGGTAGTCCATCAGAGTAAATGTAAATGTTATTAAGAAATGATCAGACAGAAGGGAGTTTTCAGGGAATACTGTTAAGTCTTCAATTTCCATACCATAAGTCAGAACAAGATCTAAGATATGATTAAAGTGGTGGGTGGACTCATTTACATTTTGAGCAAAGCCAATTGAGTCTAATAATAGATTAAATGCAGTGTTGAGGCTGTCATTCTCAGCATCTGTGTGGATGTTAAAATCGCCCACTATAATTATCTTATCTGAGCTAAGCACTAAGTCAGACAAAAGGTCTGAAAATTCACAGAGAAACTCACAGTAATGACCAGATGGACGATAGATAATAACAAATAAAACTGGTTTTTGGGACTTCCAATTTGGATGGACAAGACTAAGAGTCAAGCTTTCAAATGAATTAAAGCTCTGTCTGGGTTTTTGATTAATTAATAAGCTGGAATGGAAGATTGCTGCTAATCCTCCGCCTCGGCCCGTGCTACGAGCATTCTGGCAGTTAGTGTGACTCGGGGGAGTTGACTCATTTAAACTAACATATTCATCCTGCTGTAACCAGGTTTCTGTAAGGCAGAATAAATCAATATGTTGATCAATTATTATATCATTTACTAACAGGGACTTAGAAGAGAGAGACCTAATGTTTAATAGACCACATTTAACTGTTTTAGTCTGTGGTGCAGTTGAAGGTGCTATATTATTTTTTCTTTTTGAATTTTTATGCTTAAATAGATTTTTGCTGGTTATTGGTGGTCTGGGAGCAGGCACCGTCTCTACGGGGATGGGGTAATGAGGGGATGGCAGGGGAGAGAAGCTGCAGAGAGGTGTGTAAGACTACAACTCTCCATCCAAACTGGGATGGATGCCGTCTCTCCTAACAAGACCAGGTTTTCCCCAGAAGCTTTGCCAATTATCTATGAAGCCCACCTCATTTTTTGGACACCACTCAGACAGCCAGCAATTCAAGGAGAACATGCGGCTAAACATGTCACTCCCGGTCCGATTGGGGAGGGGCCCAGAGAAAACTACAGAGTCCGACATTGTTTTTGCAAAGTTACACACTGATTCAATGTTAAGCTAAGCTACCTTGGTCCGCACCGACTACAGGGGCCTGGCTAGCTGTAGAATTTTCCACGGTGCGGAGCCAAGTCTCCAATTCGCCCAGCCTGGCCTCCAAAGCTATGAATAAGCTACACTTATTACAAGTACCATTACTGCTAAATTAAATTAAATTAAACTGCTAATGCCATTACGCTACATTGCAGCGACTCAAATTTTACACGCTCTTATCAACCCGCCGTATAGTTCATACCTCATACTCTCTGAAGTTTTCCTTTTGCCAAAGCTGAAAGGACACCTGCAGGGACACGTTACACTTACGATACGGAGGTGCAAGTAGCTGTGCATCACAGATGCTGAGAGAAGACACCAGAGTTCTTCACCGACGGGATTAGGGATGGGTTTCGAGAACCGGTTCCTTTCGGGTATCGTTAAGAAATGATTCGATCCACTGACATCAATAAGCTTTGTGCTGAACGATTCTGTTATCGGTCCTTCAGAGTGGCCAGTGTTTTGGGGGGTGTTTGTCAGGAAAATGATCATTTCTCTACATTGATTACAGACCCTGCAGCAGGTCTGTAATCACCTTTTCTGCAGCTCGGCTTTGCTTTAAACCTTGAACCAATCAAAGCAGTGGCTCGCAGATTGAAGCAATGCTTCGATCTATTGCTTTGTTTATTCTTTCTTTCTGAAAGTTGATGTATTTTATAACTTAAAAACGGGAGCGATGCTAAGGCGTTGTCTATGGCATTTTCAATGTTTAAAGTTAGCATTAAGCAGTTGCAGCTGTCATCACATTCAGGTGCCTTTGTTTTCAAGTTGTAATATTTCTTAAATTTATTTTTGTTTATATATTAATAATCTAATCATTATTATATACAATATATACATATTATATACAATTTTAGAGAAAGAGACAAAAAGAACCTGAATAAAAACACAACAGAAAATATAAAACCAACTAACAATGAACATAAATAAATAAATAAATATATACATACAGAAATAAATGTGTTTCCTGTGAACACCTAGTGACTCTTACACCTCCATTTCATCCCTGTCTTATTTAAGTTTAATGACAGTTTGTTTCGGTGAAACCATATTTTCAATGTGTTAATTTCTTCAGTGATTTCCTCCAGAACTATCTGACAAACTAGAAAACTGCTGCATCCTCGTAAGAGCAGAATACTACTGGAATGAATTTGAATAAGGAACGTTGGGTTTTTTTCTCACTAAATGGATGCTGCACTCACTGCAGTTTATCATCTGGAATAGTCCCAGATTGCATTTCAGAGCTTCTAGAATTCAAACATTTTCGTGCAGGTGGTGTTGGGGGGTAATTTTGGGTTTCAGCTTTTTTTTGTTTTTCACCACTTTCATCCCTGAATATGTCAATCGTGAGTCACTTTTGTGCAGATTAAAGTTACTAACTGGGACTCCTGTCTTGTTGCGAGAAAGAAATGAGAATCGTCCTCCGTTCTGTTCACACAGCTCCAAATGTTGTGAGGCTCTCTGCCAAGTCAAGTTAGAACAATAGAGTCCGGTCGGAATTAATAACTTCAAAGCGAAACACCGTTTTGTTTATTTTTATTTATGTCCAGAGATCAAGGATACATCCCTAGACGGGATGCACAAACTTGTCAGACGTTGCCTTAAGTGCGTGGAGCGGAAGGTGACTGCATGGAAAAGTAATAATACAAATGGGGAACATTCCAAGCTTTAAGCAGAAACGCAACCCCTGCAAGAATCTTGAAGTAATCATGCAGGAGGCAGAACCTTTCAGCCGAACTTCGTTATTAAAAATCCGGCAGCTGGCATCATTTCTTTGCTATGCTGAGTGTACATTAATGTTTTGTCAACGCATTTCTCACAAACAACGTAATTGTCAAAGGCAGGTTCAACACTCTGACAACGCTTCAGTAAGAGTATGGTGGTAAAAAAAAGTGAAGCAGTGACTTTTATCGCCTCTGATCGAGCTGATGTCACGTCATTAAAACAGAGTTCCATCCTCCCTGAATGCCACTTCCAAAACGCATCCACATTTAGGGATGAAGAATGTTGTCTAACTGTGGACACAAGGTCAAACTCCTGAGAAAATGGTGTTTTTCACATAAAAAAACTGGCTTAATATGATGAGAAGAGGACAATGCTGAGAAGATAAAGAGAACCGATGTTCAACACTTTCACTTCAGCACACTAACACTAATCCTGAGGCTCGACACGGTCATTATCGCTGATGTGTTAAATTAGGGCTCTCGGTGAGAACAGCGTTATTATCGAGTGAAGAAAGAAGACCAATCATCTCAGAATATAGAAGAGAAACATCTCTCTCCCTCTTTCTGTGTGCCGGAAAGCACTCCAGGAATACATTAACGAGACTGTTTGTACCTCTGTGAGGAAAACACTGCTACAGGTTCATACCCCTCAGGGAAAATTTAGTTTTGTTTTTATATTTGAGTTTACAAAAGACAGAATTTGTATGGACTTTATTTATTTTCTGGAGTACAAATTGAGCCTTTTTCGTTTTTGTTTTACTTGTTAGGTAACACGTTGTGCCCTCCAAAAGTACTGGGCCGCTTGATATTTCATACATTTTAATTTATTTATGCCATTTTCAATACAAAACGTAAATCAGGTTTTTCAATATAAAAATTTCAAAAATGATCTTCCTTAAATACAAACTCAAAGAAAATATCTACAACTTGACATAATTTACATAAAACTATAAAAGCCAAGCTGATGAGTTGTATAAGTAATGGGCCGCTTTGGTACAATACCTGTAAATAATCAGTTTTATTCCCAGGTTCTTTCAGACAACTCAGGGGATGGATACATGAACATTTCCAAGTCACTAAATATGTCTTGAACTTTATTTACATCAGTTATGAAGAAATACAAACAGTATGACACTCTATGGTAAATCTGTGTGGAGTAGACAGTTCTCAAAAACTGAGTGACTGTGCAAGAAGGAGAAGAGTCAAATCTAGGCTTGCATCTCAGATGTACCTTCTGGCAAACTGTAGCTGAACTTACAGGTCTTCTTTTTAAGAAAATCCTCCTCTGTAGGGGAAGCCGGGGCACAGTGGATCAGAAATGTTTTGTGGCAGCATAAACACATTATGCATAGGTTTAGGTCATTCTATTGTGGATTTAATCCTTTTCAGCCCAGGCAAAATTATAATCTTTTTTTTATTACACATTTTACAAACTTCATGTCCTGACAGTAGCAAGGCTCCCATTTTGACTTATACTCAACAAAAATATAAACGCAACACTTTTGGTTTTGCTCCCATTTTGTATGAGATGAACTCAAAGATCTAAAACTTTTTCCACATACACAATATCACCATTTCCCTCAAATATTGTTCACAAACCAGACTAAATCTGTGACAGTGAGCACTTCTCCTTTGCTGAGATAATCCATCCCACCTCACAGGTGTGCCATACCAAGATGCTGATTAGACACCATGATTAGTGCACAGGTGTGCCTTAGACTGCCCACAATAAAAGGCCACTCTGAAAGGTGCAGTTTTATCACACAGCACAACGCCACAGATGTCGCAAGATTTGAGGGAGTGTGCAATAGGCATGCTGACCGCAGGAATGTCAACCAGAGCTGTTGCTCGTGTATTGAATGTTCATGTCTCTACCATAAGCCATCTCCAAAGGCGTTTCAGAGAATTTGGCAGTACATCCAACCAGCCTCACAACCGCAGACCACGTGTAACCACACCAGCCCAGGACCTCCACATCCAGCATGTTCACCTCCAAGATCGTCTGAGACCAGCCACTCGGACAGCTGCTGAAACAATCGGTTTGCATAACCAAAGAATTTCTGCACAAACTGTCAGAAACCGTCTCAGGGAAGCTCATCTGCATGCTCGTCGTCCTCATCGGGGTCTCGACCTGACTCCAGTTCGTCGTCGTAACCGATTTGAGTGGGCAAATGCTCACATTCGCTGGCGTTTGGCACGTTGGAGAGGTGTTCTCTTCACGGATGATGCGAAGGAGATGTGTTGCACTGCATGAGGCAAATGGTGGTCACACCAGATACTGACTGGTATCCCCCCCAATAAAACAAAACTGCACCTTTCAGAGTGGCCTTTTATTGTGGGCAGTCTAAGGCACACCTGTGCACTAATCATGGTGTCTAATCAGCATCTTGGTATGGCACACCTGTGAGGTGGGATGGATTATCTCAGCAAAAGAGAAGTGCTCACTATCACAGATTTCGACTGGTTTGTGAACAATATTTGAGGGAAATGGTGATATTGTGTATGTGGAAAAAGTTTTAGATCTTTGAGTTCATCTCATACAAAATGGGAGCAAAACCAAAAGTGTTGCGTTTATATTTTTGTTGAGTGTAAATGGGAATTGGTCAGTAATTCATGCAGATACAGTTTGTCCACAGTAGGTTCTGTGATGAATGATATGTGCACAACTTAATCATCGGTCTTATCAGACGGTTTCACCGTGCAGCAAAGTACAGAAGAGTTGGGAGGAATAGGATTAATACAGCAAGTTATTGTTTATAATATAAGGTTTATATTGTTTATAAGGCTGTGTTATTTACAAGTGTTAGTACAGCAGATAGCTGTAAGAATCGTTCAAATCCGGTTACAAGCACCAAAATTTGACTGTGTATACCTTTTAGTACGTATTGTAGAAGCTATACCACATTGTGTGTCTGATCACAATGATTCCAAAAAGGTATATTTTGGACTATCTATGACTGAATGTTCTGGAGTTATGGGGTAAAAACAGCAAGAATGGTGACAAAGGTCAGTTCCAGTTTGTACAGGGGTCAACAGCTAAAGTTGCTCCAGTTTTGGTAAAACATGGTGCAAATTATTAGATGAACTAATAGGATTAACAAAAGGAATAGTTCTGACTGTGTTGTATGTTTGGTCTCCAAAGTAAAGGTCAAACAATATCGACGTCCATTGGATTCTATGACATGTGACATATGTTACCCCATAACATGACACATGGGAAAACTATTCCTTTTTAAAATCCTACTAATGCAACCAATAATTTGCATCATGTTTTACCATAATTGGAGCAACTTTAACTTTTGACCCCTGTACAAAGTGAAAGTGATCTTTGTTGCCATGCTTGGTGTTTTTACCCCATAACTCCAGAACATTCAGTCACAGATAGTCCAAACTATACATTTTTGGAATCATTGTGATCAGACACATAATGTGGTATAGCTTTCAATATGATTGGAACATTTTTTTTTACCCCTATGCAGTTCTTCAATTGACCCCTACTTGGCCCCTATTGAAAATTCAAATGGTGAATGTTATTTTTCTAAAATATGTATCAAAAGGTATACACAGTCAAACTTTGGTGCTTGTAACCAGATCTGAAGGATTCCTCTACAAATATTCTGTTATTTGCTGCAATATGTAATTTGCAGGTGTTTAAAATCGATTTTAAAAGTTTTTGATTCATTGTGCCCCGGACACTAATTCACGGGGCACAATGAATCAACTTAGAATATAATGAAAAAACACATGATTATAAAGATTGCCTCAAAATTATTAAATATATGCTGATGCATATACAAACTATAATCCATCAAACCAGATATGTAATGTGTGAGTGTCTTATATAGTGATATAAGTCATTTAGAATCTATTATAAATACAACTACCATAATTTCTGTTCAAACATGAAAACAGTTGTTTATATACACAAATTATAGAAATAATTCATGGAAAAATAAATGTACGAGGTCTATTAGAAAAGTATCCGACCTTATTATTTTTTTCAAAAACCATATGGATTTGAATCACGTGTGATTACATCAGACATGCTTGAACCCTCGTGGGCATGCGAGAGTTTTTTCACGCCTGTCGGTTACATCATTCGCCTGTGGGCAGTCTTTGAGTGAGGAGTCACCCACCCTCTCGTCGTTTTTTCGTTGTTTAGGAATGGCTCAGAGACTGCTGCTTTGTTTGATCAAAATTTTTTCAAAACTGTAAGGCACAACTGAGTGGACACCATTTGATAAATTCAGCTGGTTTTTGGTAAAAATTTTAACGGCTGATGAGAGATTTTGGTCTGGTAGTGTCGCCGTAAGGACGGCCCACGGTGCCTGACGGCGATCTGCGCTTCGAGGTGGCAGCGTCTCGCCGTTTCAAGTTGAAAACTTCCACATTTCAGGCTCTGTTGACCCAGGAAGTCGTCAGAGAACAGAGAACTTTCAGAAGAAGTCGGCATGAGGAGTTTATTCGGACATTCCATTGTTAACGGTCATTTTGTAATGAAAGAACGTGCGGGCAGAGTCGCATGTCGGGCCGGACCCGACCGCGGGGGGTCGTGACAGGAAAAACACCTCCGTTGGAAACCTTAACGGACAAGTTGGAACATGCCCAAGCTGTTAAACAATTTCTCAGTTACTCACTTGTTGAAAGCCATCAAAAGCCGCCTGAATTTTACAAATGGTTTTCAACACGGAGGTGTTTTTCCTGTCGCGGCGCACACAGATTTGCCGAGTCGTCACGGAAACGACTCTGCGAATTTGCGCACAGGTCTTTCATTAAAAAATGTCCTTAAACAGGGGAATGTCCGCACAAAGTCCTCATGCCGGCCTGTTCTGAATCTTCTCTGTTCTCTCACGACGTCCTGGGTGAATTAAGCCTTAAATTAGGATGTTTTCAGGTCAAAACAGGCCAACGACGGCGCCTGGAAGCGCTGCACGACGTCCCGCTCCGTGGGAAGTCCTTACACCGACAGAAACACCCCATAATCTCTCATCAGCCGTTAAACTTTTCACTGAAAACCAGCTTAATTTCTCGAATAGTGTCCACTCGGATATTCCTCACAGGTCCAGAAAAAATTTTGATAAAGCACCCGGGTGCATGTGGCACACGAGTCATGTTATCAAATAGCTGATCGTCTGGAGAAGACATAACATATACTCATCAGATCGACGGGGTAGTTTTTAACTAAGAACATTTTTTTGGGCCTCCTTTCCTCTGTTGTGAGAAATAAATACAAAGACACCGACATACACAAAATTTACTTTTGATAGGCAAAAAACTGACTTCACCCTTAATGTATCCAAAAACAAAACACTAATTTATAAGGGGGATGTCTTTATGCATAAAATATGCCATAACTGCTGCAAATATATATGTAGTTTTGCAGATATAGCTACTGATTCACTGTTCCCCGTGATTCACCGTGCCCCGGTTTCCCGTACCATTTCATCATGAAGCTGTGTAACTGGGGATACAAAATGCAAAACATGCACTGTGCACAAGTTCTCTAATCACAGCCACAGAAGCCTGTAACTTCTTCTGGGTCGTCTGGTGTCTTGGTGGCTTTCCTCACTCTGCTCCTTCTTGCACAGTCACTCAGTTTTTGAGAACTGTCTACACAGATTTACCATAAAGTGTCATACTGTTTGTATTTCTTCATAACTGATGTAAATAAAGTCCAAGACATATTCAGTGACTTGGAAATGTTCATGTAGCCATCCCCTGACTCATCTGAAGAATAATGGCAATACAACTGATTATTATTTACCCCATTTACTAATTATTTTATATTTTTAATTAATTTATAATATTGCGTTGTACAGGCTTGCTTTAAGTTTGAGTTTAAGGACGATCATTTTTCAAATGTTTATATTGAGAAGCCTGATTTATTCATTTATTTTGCATTTGAAATGGCATAAACAAATTAAAATGTGTGAAATATCTAGTGGCGCGAAACCTTTCAAGAGCACTATATACACCAATGCAACTTATATACAAAAAATCATCAGACCTTAGTTATTAATAAATAATAATAATAATGATAATATTAATTAATTAATAATAATAATGTAGGACCTTCCCAGGACACAAAACTAAAACAAATTAAACCAACATGTTGTCCAACACAAATCCATCTTGTTTATTTTTGGAATTTAACAGACCTTATGTTACACACCACAAGCTGAGGGCTTCCTGCCTAAATGCACTGTTCACTTCTCCATGTTTCTGTGAGCCAGAAATCCATGTCTATGTGATGATTTCTTTTGTCCAAACTGTGGCAACTAACATTTAATGTGTCCGTTGCACATTTATATGTCCATCCTGATCATTTTTTAATTTAAAAGTCCTTATGTTAAGTAACAGCACAGCCTGTGTTGTGCACATGTGCATCACTGAGTTGTTGTCTGTTGTTAAACTCACCTCCAGCGAAACTACATGTTACAAAGTTTCACATACAGGAAAAAGGTGGGACTTATAGTCTGGCGAGACTTACATACACTTTCCCCCCTCCTCATAGTGCATTTTTTGACAGATGCTTACGGTAAGCAAATCCTCACTTGTACCACCATCAGCATTGGTGAATGTTTGACTAAATGTTATGTCCACCATTGAGCCGCCTACAGTCTGTGAAACATCCACAGCAGACTGGTGACACGCATTGATTGTGACCATCAGAGGGCGCTGCAAAGAAAAAAAGTGATGCAGCTGTTGATGTTCAATAAAAGCTGCAAGAATTTGAGTTGCTTCAAACTGTGTGGATCTTGGTGACGGAGTCTTGCTTTGTTGGCGATAATTTTCTGCTCCATTGTCACCATGTTTGTGTGACAGTTCGGCCACGATGATGACATCGAAGCTCTCGGTGGCCAGTAGATTAAAGAGAAACATGACACCCTCACCCCTTCACAGCTGACAAACACGCTCCACTCCAGACCTTCTTTTTAGTGGGCGGAGTTAGAAAGAGTTGCTGGACGATTGATAACGCACTCACGTTCATACATTTACAAGACTACAGTGCCATCTGGTGGTCACTGGTTTGAAGAACACACGGTCACAGAATAACACAAAGATCCAGACTTTTGTCCAGATCACCATTCATTTGAGGACAACGTGATGAACAAAAGATCACAAAAGCCCACGTACACGCATTAGCGCGGCTCATCGGTCTTATTCCACCTGGCTTCAGTACATCATGAATGATTAAAGTGGGTTTTGCTCAGCTGGATGGCTGATGAGTAACTGACTGTACGCAGACGAACTTTAATGGAAGAGCTTTCTGATTGATTTGAACTCTTTCATATCTTCACTCTGCTCTTGGAAAATTGTGCCATAATGGATTTAACTTCCAATTTTATGGAAGATCAAATGTAATCAGAAGTAATAGTTCATGACGTGTCCCTAAGAAGCAGAAAAAATGTTGACATGCTGATACGGGGTCTAAAATTCCACTGTATCAATCTCAAAAACTCAGGAAATCAAATGCAGTCAATTAAACATCGGTGTGATTGGCAAAGGATAAAAAAGCAAGATAATATACGGCGCACCTTCCATGACATGGCGACCCCCTCCCCCCACTCCGACACACACACCCACAATTATATTACTTAAATGCATTTAATAAAATACAGTGCAAAACACTGACTTGCCTCTGTCAGCTATCAGAAGTATTGGGACGGGTTCATCCAGTTGGCAAGACCTCATTTCGGACATTAGGGATGTGACAAGGAAAAGGGTGGAGATAACACTGATGGGGTTCCAGTGCATATAGATATCCTAACAAATGAGCAGGTGGATAAGTTGGCCAAAAAAAAAAGCTGTGACAAAAGAAAACAGACATCAGTATGACTCTTTCCAAAGCAGAGGACAAGTGTATTGTATGGAGTGTATTGTTAAAATTGCCGGGAGCAGGAGACTAAGGATAGGCATTTATTTTCAATAGCTACTAAAGTGACAGATTCAGTAAGTAATTGTGGAAGAAACGTGTGGAAAAGAAAGGATGAAGTCACTATTGATAGACTGAGAATTGGTCATACTTTCTTGAACAGTACTCTCTTCCTCCTAGGAAAGCATTAGGATGGACTCTGTTTGGAATGTCCACAGCCAGAGACATTGCAGCATGTTCTCATGTATTGTGATAAATATTCCACCAAAAGGCAAGCGATTCTCTCAGAATTTAGAAGAATAGGCCTGAAATAAGTTTCTTTGGAAGTATTTTAGACATAAGGTCAAGCGGGAGGGGGAAGAGTTGGTTTTTTAAATACTTGAAAGACACTGGACTCATTGAGAGGATTTAGTACTGCTATAACGGACTAATGCAGAAGGTGGCAGCAATGCAACAATAAGGATACCAGCTGCTGTTAAACACCATAGAAGAAGAAGAAGACAGTGCATTTGAATTTTTCACAGGGACACGTTTTGAGAAAGAGCGCATTTCCAAAATGCAACAAGAAACCACCAAAAAATAAATAAAAGTACTTAATTTACTCATACTTGGAGTCAGTCTGGGTAAACCGTCAGACCTGTTGATTGTGCAGCTAAGGCTAAACTAACGTTAGCAGATAAAACAGTGGTGCACTAACGTTACGATTTATTTTCAAGAATTACTCACTCACTTCAGACAAATTTACAGAAGCTCCATTGCTCAAACTGGGTGCGTGTATATATCCAAAAGAGAAGAATTTCAGATTTAGTGTGCCTCGCTGACCGGGTCTGTTGGCGCCTGGCTCCACCCAGCCCGCTGCACTCTGACTAGTCACTGAAAAAAACTTCTCCCAGCAGGGTGATGTCTGTCAGTTGTTTTACTGTTTTTTTTTTTGCTCCTAATTTTATAGTTATGACTCAGACTGTGTGCACTGACCTGCTCCCCACCAAAAAGCGGATCTGTATGATTTACGAGAGCAATCATTTTCTGGTCAGAAAAGCTAGATTTCCGGATTTATCTGGAAGAATCACACCCCTGATTAAGTTTCAATTTATCTATAATTTTTTTTTAACTAAATATGCTGGTACACAGCCAGACATTCATCCACTCACGTGTTTGTCCATGCCCACTTTATTTCTGTCTTAAGCTTCATTCAGATGGGATTCATTTACATGAGGAGGTGGAATGATGTAGTTTTAAGCCCCTTTCACACTGGGGCTGCTCCCAGTTGCTCCCTGTGGCGTCATGACGACGCAGGAATATCTGCGTCAGGTGCGTGCAGCAGGGGGCAGAGAGGAGGTGAGAACCTCTACCTTTTTTAACTGTGATGTGAGAGTTTGAGCAGAGAACAAGGAACTAATGCCTGCAGCCAGACTTTTTTCTTTTAATTGTTCACATGTGTGCGCATGAACGAACGTCCATGAGTGGACTAGAGATGTCCGGACTCTTTACTGGATATTTCTGGCAATCATTCTGCATTTTTTTTTCCTTCAGCGTGTAGTTTTTACTGCATTAATAAGTACACGGTATAAAAACAATCCTGTGTGATTTATACTGCGGGAACAACGGAACACAGCAGGAATCATAAATTGGCTTTGAGTCACGCCGGGTAATGCCTCTTTGCCCCGAATTACACCTCTTTACCCCGACTTGCGCTGGAACCACTTCCTTTCTGCGTCGAGCACAGGACGCCAAAAAAATTAAACAGGTTTAATTTTTCGGCGCCCGACTTGCTTCCTCCTTTGCACCCCTTGCTCTGTTGTGGCACCGAGCTGCATCGTCTCGCAATG
Organism: Thalassophryne amazonica; assembly: GCF_902500255.1. Taxonomy (NCBI): domain Eukaryota; kingdom Metazoa; phylum Chordata; class Actinopteri; order Batrachoidiformes; family Batrachoididae; genus Thalassophryne; species Thalassophryne amazonica. The sequence continues at coordinate 9,973,534 of NC_047112.1, forward strand.
AGTTGCTTCCACGCGGCGCAACTGGGAGCAACCGGGAGCACCCCCGGTGTGAAAGGGGCTTTACCACAGGATGTCTGCAAAATTCATGACTGATTTACACGTGATAAGAAACATCATCATTAATGACAGAGATGGGAGTGGCTACTCAATAAACAGGCATGATGCACTGCAGCGACCTCCTCCAAAAATGTTTCCTACACTTTTATCCTTTTCACATTTTCCACTCTATGACAAAACTGCCTTCAGAGTCACTCTCTGTCATCTACTGCAAGATAAATACTTGCTGCTGCTGCTTCTTTTGTTTTTCTGGCTGTTTGCACTTGCTCCATGCAGAGGGTGCTTAATGCACAGGTGCACCATAAGCAGATGTGAGCTCTATGAAAAACATCCTGAGCAGAGGTGTGCTGTATGCACAGGCTTGCACTGCGCAGAGGTGCGCTCTATGCATAGGTGTAATCTGTGCAGAGATGCAATCTGTGCATAGGTGCACCACATGCAGATGTGTGCTGTGCGCAAAGGTGCACTCAATGCAGAGACGCATAATGTGCATAGGTGCACTATACACGCATAAGCACACTATACGTAGAGGTGCACTCTATGCAGAGGCGCACAAAGTGCATAGGTGCACTAAACTTGCATAGGCGCACTATACTCAAATGCATGCTCTACACAGAGGTGCACTCTATGCAAAGGCACACCCTGTGCAGAGGTGTGCTATATGAAGACGTGCAGAAGGGCAGCCTACAGAGAGGCATGGCCTACATGCTCCATGCAGAGGTGCACTCCGTGTGGAGGCGTGGTCTATGCAGGGGCTCCCTTTATGCAAGGCAGAACCCCAAAATGTCTTTTTTTGCAGTATAATACAGTTGTAATGTAAATAATTAACTGTTGAATTTAAAAGTTGAATTTCTCTGATTCCTTCATATCTGGTTGTGATTTGCTGAATAAATTTTGTTTTAACTGCATGTTTTATCATATGTACATTCTCACTATATCATTACAGCTCTACGGTCTGTTCTACAATCGAAATTACCCTCAGGAAATCGTTTCAGTGTCATCAAATTTAATTAGTCATATTCTGTGTTCTTCCTGCATCCGGCAGGGAGAGATGAAGACAGCACAGTTGATAACAAATAAAGTCTGCTCGGTAGCCGACCTTCCGAAACTTTTCCTCTGTCAGAGAAGAATGAAGGACAGCAAACTTTGATTTATATCCCCAAAAACATCAGCCAGCATCTGTCTGCTCCCGACAGGCTGAGCCTCAGTGTCTGACCCCGGGCCACACAGGAAAACAGAAAACACACCGTGCTGTCCTCTCGTCCTCCTCGAGCCATGTGTCCGTGTTTTCCTTCTGGGATTCTAGCCTAATATTTACTGGAATTTAGGCACCAAAGCACTAAAACTGACAAATGGAACAAAACAAATCTTAGCTTGCATGATGTTAAAATTCTCCATTACGTCTAACACAAGTAAAAACCTGGTGTAGACGAATACGGTGCAAAGACTAATCCCATATAACTGCTGCTGAACCCGACCCTAATGAGATCTTTGTGATGTGAGGATAAGTTGTTCTGACCGCTTGATAGCGTTCAGTTATAAAGGCAAACCTGAGAATTTGTCACAGACGACAAACTTTTATTGTGGCGGTGGCTATGAATGGTGTGAAAATTAAAACCCAACCTGAGGAGAAACTGTTTTAATGCTTCTGTTCTGTGTCCAGCACGGCTGCTGCCGCGCTTCTTCCACCAACCTGCAGAATCCATTTCATAGCAGCGGCTTCCTCGCTCCGTTTACAAAAACCTAATTTAATTACAAAGCCACTCCCCATGAACTCTCCTTGGACCCGACCGCCCTGTTTGTGAACGACATTCACATGGACGCTACAGCCGCCGTGTCCGCTGAATATAAAAACAGAAGACCAGTCAGTCACACAGGTGAGGACAGAGGAGACGAGCAAAAGGAAAGGGGGGGAAAAAGAGAGAGACACAGACAGAGAGAGGACGAGACGAATAATGTGCAATCTTACTGTTGTTTGATCAAACCCCCCAGATGATTGTTGAGAAGATGCTGCGCTCCCTCTGCACGCTTTTCTGGCTCAATGCTGCCATTCTTCCAGTTTTTTTTTCCCAGTCACCTCTGGGAACATGTGCTGTGCCATTTACCGCCACATCCACCGCACAATGCAACCGCCTTGAGTCCTGGATGGCAACCACCCAGGCAGAAAATCAGTCTGTCATGAACTCTCTAAAGCAAAAATCTATCTGCTCCAGCCAGGTGACACGTGGGCGTGTCACTGGAGGTCTCAAGCACACATCAATCCATCCACTGCATTTTCCTGCATACATGCCTCCGTTTTTCCAAACTGTCGGAACTATACGACTATATAGAATATATGTCACATTTGTTTTTTACGAATTTGGGGGTGGGGGTCCTACAACCTATATCCTGAAGTCCATTAGATGGCAAAAAACTGGGGTGTGATAATTCATCACAATCACTCTTTCCAGATTGTTACAAAATGTTCTTTTCTTGAATTCTTGTGAAAATATGTTTCAAGAATAGTAGTGTGTTGGAATAGCATGTCAGCCCAGAATATAATTATAAAAGCCCATTGTTCACCGTTGTTACATAATATCTGTAATTTCTCCAAAAATATTAGTCCTATCAACATTCTATTATGGCAGCATTCATCCTCGACCCAAAATACATAAACATAACAAATGGCAAATGTCAGCTCTCCCCAGTTTGTCCATGATCGAAGCAAAACACACACACACACACACACACACACACGATCACAGAGACCACTTGGCTATTAATACATACAAAATGCAACTTATAGTCTGATGTGACTTAAAAAAAAAAATATGTCAATTATCATGAAGTTCATTTGGTGAAAACGTGCAGGCTGCACTCACACTCTGACGATTAGCCCGGCATTTGCCGACGGAGAATGAAAATTGAATTGAGGTCCGCCAGACTCTGCAGGGAGCTAAGTCGAAATCAGTTGGGCAACGCTGAACTTTATCATGGTCCCGGAAAAACTTTCAACATGCTTAAAATCAACGTTCATGCTAAAACACCAGCAAGCGGATACTGTGGAGACTTTTAAGTCACGTTTAAAGACTCATTTGTTTTCCCTGTTTTATTATTAGTACTCGTATTATGATGTGTTTTTATTCTTGTATTCTTTTATGGTCATCTTTTTATTGTGTTTTAAATTTTTAATTCAGTTTTTTTTTATGTTGTGTGAAGCGCCTTGAGACGATTTCATCGTGAATTGGCACTATATAAATTAATAAATTTGAATTTGAATTTCAAGAGTTGAGCTTTGCTATCACTACATCATCTCCGCAAGTATGCTGTTACTGCTACGTTCTCCTTGGCCAACATAGGAGGTTTGACTGGACGCACCATCTCCTCTGGATGCCTCGGGCATGAAGAAATATAAAGGAGTGTGTAGAACCCGTCTCACCGACACACCACTAGCAAGTTGCAGACATCACATTTATACGGCCTACGCTACGCCTCAAACGTTGAGTCAATGATCAGCTCCACTAGGTTGCGCTACTGTTCCGTGGAGTGCGCTACCGGTGCTCCGTCGACGACAGTTGAACTACATCCTGTGGTAAGATAGCAGAATGTCACCAAACAGCGCCCTCCGCTGGGTTAGTCAACCTTCTTTAAGGAAAAGCACATTTGGACCCCTGGATCGGGCAGCTTCAGCCACTTTATGTCAGATTGTGAATGGGCCCCAATGTGTGTATCCAGAAGAAAATAATGCAGCTTGATAATATATATATATATATATATATATATATATATATATATATCATGATGCACTGACTTCTATTATCCTGTGACCAAAATGCAAAAAAACCCCCCAAAAAAACATACGGGAATTGAAAATGTTGCATCTGGTTAAATTTGAGCCCTACTGTCATGTAACTGCATTCCTTCATTATCCCTTTTTTTAAAATCATGTTTTCCGTTACGACTGTGACATCACTTGAAACTGCACCAGCAGCATCTCCAGGAAATGTCAGCTTTGCCTGTTTTAAAGTTCACATTGCCGCGCTGCCAGTTTTAATTCCACCACACAGTAACAGCAGACACATGGAACCCGTCTGTGGTCCGAACACATCACAGAGCAGCGCCGCCACAACACACGCTGCAGTTCAATTAAAGGGAACAAAAGCCAACGCGTCTCAGCTTGTAAAAACTTGCTCTTTAATCTCGCTGCACTGGAAGAAAATCACGCTCGCTGTCTCCATCTGCGTGTAAACCCCACAGGAGCTTGGAACAACTTCAGTCCGCTCACTGGCATTTGTTCAGAGGCATTCTGGGAAATACTGGGACTCACCGATCAAAACAAAAGCAGCAGAGCAATGAAATTCCACAGCACAGCAGATTGTTGTGAAAGTGTAGGAACACGGACCCACAACAGGGGGCGCAATGAACGGACAATGGAGAGAGTAAATAACAAGATTTACTACTGAAACAAGCACGAGTAATACAACAAACACAATTTGGGGTCGAATCCGCTGGTGTCGTGTGGGCAGGCTCGAAGGTAGGAGACGTCTGTCTCAGTCGAACCGGAACCACCCAGATCTCCTCTGCCACCGAACCCTGGAAATACTGGAACCGCCAAGTCCCGAATTCCCAGGTGGCCACTGCCTCCGCTCGTCGGATCCGGTACTGCTGGCAGGAGAGAGCAACAACATACAGGAGTGGATGAACGCACCCAGTAACAGAGAGGGGAGAAGCCGCCTCCACCTCTTGGCAAAGTATAGCAGGAAGGTGAGTACTTATCCAAAGAATGAGGTTTTCAGTAGTCACCAGTCCTGAAAATGGTTTTAACAGTCTTAGCTGATGATGCAATGTATAACTGCAGAGAATACTACCTTGGTCTTAGGCGATATCTCGGCACTGAGGTGGAGACGCCGTCCTCCTGATATACCTCGGTGCTGAGTAGAACAGCTGTGTCTGGTGATGGGTGACAGCTGTCACCCAGGCTACTCCCATGATGCGGCAGCGCCCTCTGGTGCCTGGAGCCCGCACTCCAGGCAGGGCGCCCTCTGGTGGTGGTGGGCCAGCAGTACCTCCTCTTCAGCGGCCCACACAACACAGATATTAGTTTTGTGGAAAGCACGGAGTTCTTCAGACATTAAACAAGTTTTCAGACCTCGAGTTGATTCCACACCAAAAACCTACAATTTCTTAAACGGATCAAAACACGTCAATGAAATCTATATGTAAGCAAACCACCTTCTTATTGGTCAGGTGTGGTGTGTTTACTGTATGTTTTGGGTTATATGTTGGCGCATGCTCAGCGGGGCTGCTAGCATCAGAGCTAATGCTATCCTCATAAGATTCTAGTGTATCCGCAAGATCAGCAGCTGGTTTAGTCGCCACAGGACGGACTGAGGGAAGCTGACTCAACACTTTATGCATCTCTGTATTTTTGTGGAATTTCACAAACTATGCAGAAAAGAACTGCTGGAAACTGTGATTACAGCACTGGAAAAGCTGAGTGAGGAACTGGAACATCTGGGTCTACAATTATCCTGGATCAAAACTAAGACCCAGGCCTTCAGTGACTTCCTGGAGTGGACCATCAGAGGTGTATCTGTAGTTATGAGGTCTATGTACAGAGGTGTTTGGGGATGGTGATATTTTTGCAGAAGAACGAAGGTCCAAGTCTTTAGGGTCTTGATACTTTCTTTCTTACTGGATGGTTAAAAGACTTGGACTTCAATCATTAGCCTAAGACAAGGGTGCACAAGTTTGGTCCTCAAGATCTACCTTCCTGACACTCTTAGTTGTCTCACTGCTCCAACACACCTGAATCCAATGAAAGGCTCATTAAAAGCCTGCTAACGAGTCTTTCATTGAATTCAGGTGTGTCGTGGAGCAGGGAGACAACTAAGAGTATCAGGAAGGTAGATCTTGAGGACCGAACTTGGGCACCCCTGGCCTGAGATGTCTTTGGTACCAGGTCTTTCTGGTGGATCCTTGGGTACATTGGAATGACTTTGTGTTCAACAAACAGCTTCTTCAGGAGATGCAGAAAAGGAGTATCAATGGCATTGTGAGGGAATATCAGAGGTTTGTATTCATGTGGCACATTTTTGAATGCAGCATACGGAGCTTTCAGTTTGATGAACGCTGTTCACATTCACCGTACATGATAATAATTCATAATTAAGTGCTGAATTTAAAAGTTGAATTTCTAAGATTTCTTCATATCTGGTTGTGATTTGCTGAATAAATGTTGTTTTTACTGCATGTTAACTGCGTGGGGACATTATTATATGTGGCACTGCGGGTCATACCGGCAGGCATACCGTGCCAGATCTATCTTGAGGTTCCCTCGTATGCGCTCAAATTGTTTCAGATCCTGTTTTGTCGCCATCGGAATATGTAAATTGTACTTAGATGGTCCTCAGATAATACATGGACCTCTGTCGGATAGGTGTCCCATCTCGATGCCACCCAGAGAATTAAGAACACACTCGGGGCTGCCGGCCGATTTTGACCAACTGTGTGGACTTCCGCACATGGCTGTCAGAATGTTTTGGAACTGAAAGCCGACACCTTTTGGATGTGCGCCAATTCAGTCCGATGCCACTCTGCGTGATTCCAGCTACGTGTGACAAGGGTATGAAGAAGCTGTGAAGGACACAGCCTTATGGTTTTGAGCCTTATTTAGACCACAATGAGGGAGACGAAACCTTGGAGGAAAACCTTCAGTCTGACAACAGTGATGATACTGGCAGAGTTCAGAGCACAGTATCATAAAAAAAAAAAAACAACAACAAATAAATAATGTAGGTGATTTCGGCATGCGGATGGAAATGATAAACTGTTTTTTTTGTTGTTGTTGTTTTTTTTACCAGCTCTTTGGTCACAATCAACTGATTAAAAAATAGTTTTACTATCTGTGACATCAGAAAAAAGTGATGAGGAAGTGTGGATTTTTTGTCTTAGAAACAGGTACATACATTTCAAATCTGAAAAATGACAAGGGAGTGAAAATATCAGCTATTTTTAAAATACATCTTGTTTCCTTCTTGAATACAGTTTGTGTACTGTACGTTAGTAGCATGATAAACATGCTATTATGAAATATTAAAACCATTTACACAAGAAGTAAATAATATTGTCTTACCTGTCCGTTTCAGTTAGACCATCTTCAGCCTGATGAAAACTTATCCACCTTAACAAAACAACATCTGAAAATAATTTAATTCCTTATGTCCTGGGTGAAGAAAAGTCCATTTTTCACAAGTTTGGTGCCAGGTTACAGCGCCGGCTGTAATCTGATATTGCGGCTGATGGATCGAGTCTCTGCTGTTAACGAGCTGCTTTGTGCCGCAAGTTGAAAGACTCCCAGTCACTCATCTGCTCAAACATCTCAGTCTGCACATGACAAAATTATCCTATGATCCACAAAACAATAAAATAATGTGAAAATACTCAGTTTTGCTTCCTTGTAGAGTGGAGGAGTCGCAGACACTGTGCTTGCACGCTTGTCAATACAAGTGTTCCATCTGCCAATCAAAAGGATTCTGCTGGCGAGAATTAACCGCTCTGACCCCGAAAACACAGTGTAGCTCCCACCCGAACCACTCGGTGGAAATGGGGATGTCAGCACACTGTAAAAATCTATAAATTAATGGGACTATTAAAATAATGGTTCCACGCTGATGCCACTTCCTCCTCCTTCAATGTCGGGACTTGCCCAGACGTTCCTGGTTTTAGTGGCGTGCAGTTCAAAATCCAAATATTTATCTCTTCATTAACTGCACCCCAGGAAAGGATACATTTTAAACTGTTGTTTAATTTTAGTCTTAAATGTTAAAAAAAACCTTTACATATCGTGTCACCTACACATTAACCCACATTTTAAATTCAGCACGTCACATCTTTCACCATGTTTATGCTGCTCTGCATCATGGCAACATCAGAACAGACAGAATTCACATGGAGCAGAGCAGCACAAACTCCCTGCTGCCTCCAAACGTGACTGTGAGTTCTGTTTGTGTGAATAATGATGAGGCTGCACAAAAAAATGGCAAAATAAAGAAACCTTTAAATTTCACAGAAAATTGCAGCCAAGATGCAAATGAAGTCTTTGGGTCACAAAAGCAGTTAATATATGAAAAACATTTTAAAACAATGTATGATAATTTTAAAAAATGCACTGTGCAGTGCAGCAGCGCCACTTGCTGGGAACTACAAAACAGAGATCAGGAACATTCCTAAACAGTATATTTGCAAAATAATATCACTTAGCTGTCTGCTGCACTTGTCATAGATTTCCTTTTGAATGAATAGAATTCATTTGTGATGAAAACCTATAATAAAAAGTCTATTGCTGCTTTGCAAAAATAAAAAATACTGCACCATCGCTGGAGAAAACAATCCCTCCGTGTTTTTTTCCACAACAATTTTTCACAAAACGTTTTTCAGATTGACAGGACTGTTCTTTTAGAGTTCATGAGCCTTTACTGGAGCCTTTGACTGATGATCTGCCATAAACGGACCCTACAGCTGCGTGGAGTCTCTCCGGCCTAGTTTCAGGAAGTGGTCCAATGAGGTGTCTGCGATGTTCTGCCAATGATCTATTAATAGAAAAATGACGAAAACTACACTTAGACACGCCGGAGTGTCCATTGACCCCAAAGGGTTTATACAAAACAGGTATTTATCACAAGGCTGTGTTACTGAGGAAGCCGATCAGTGTTTGTTCCTGCGGTTGTTAGCTTAAGTTATGAACTCACGGAGGGCAGCACAAAGTTTCTGATTGATCTAGTACATCACAATCCACCAGACTTTAACTGGGTTGTTGTCATAGTATGTTAAAATCATGCAATGATTCATGCCACGCAAACATTAACAAGCAGAGATACGTATCAACGCGATGTTTGAGTCACAAGAGTGAAACCAGTTTGGCACTTTGTTAAAGTGAAGTTCGGCTGTTTGACTCCTGCTTTACTCACTTCATTAATGCTGAGGTCAGGAAATTAATTGACCCGCCTTGAAAGGCTTTTAATTCCCACTGACCCTCTGGTGCAAACACAGAAATCACTTTCAGAACTGGGTTGTTTGTTAATATGCGACCTATTGACCCCTCGCGTTTGCAGCATTAATGCCCCCTCAGCTAACTCATAACAAAATTCGGCCAACGTAGTGTGGCTGCGTGGGCCTTGTGATGTTGGACTTTAAGGTCACACGGGTGCGTCCGTGCTGATGTCTGCGGGCGACAGACTGAGCTTGTGAAGAACGTATTGATCGTCACTGCTCCCCTGCGGTCCCAGTCGTTAACCCCGCTTTCAAACAACTCATGACTGCCAGGAGGAAATCAATACCAGTCACCAAACCCTGTTCTACTCAGACGAACCGGCTCGAAACGAGACCGCCAGGCAGGGTGACGGGCCACAATGGACAATAAACTCAAAATCTGAGATCTGATTCTGAGACTCGACTCAGCATTTGTTAACCAGCAGCTTCACCAAAGATCCTGCAGACATCCGAGAGATGACCTAAACATCAGGGTAGAAACTGAGAAATGCCGGTTTGTTTGTTTGTTGGTCGCAGACAATTTTCACAAAAGTTGCTGTGCGAATGTAGGTTGACCCCAAAATGAACCTCAGGGATTTGTTTTGGCAAAGGTCAAAGCTACTGGGATCAAAGGTCACAATTTAGGTATTTAATTCCGATCTGCATAAACATATGGATGGCAGATTTTGGAATTGCCCATGAGAGACCAAATTTACCAAAGGTCAATCACTGGGGGTCAAGGATTAAAATTTAAGTTGTTCATTTTGGCACCTATTTGTTGGTGGGTCCTGGAGTTGTCCAGCAAAGATCAACTTTATCACAGGTCAATCAGTGGGGTCAAAGTCATTGGGGTCAAAGCAGAGGTGCTAACAGATCATGATGAAATCAGCTGGAATGGTGGCATGCAGGGAAGGTGTGGAGGGGGCTGCCTAAGCCTGTGCCGGTGGGATTTTGGGGGCCTCCCCCCCAAAAATTTAATAAAATAGGACGTTCTAGGAGCAAATGTCAAATGCCACAATTTCAGTTTTCACTCTGATTTGCACCATACTTTGCCAACATACTGAGGTGAATTCTGGAATTGCCCGGATAAGTCAAATTTGCAAGCCGTCAAAGACTGGGGTCAAAGTCATGCCTGTCTGTCTATTTGTTGGCTGACTCCTCCCAGGTCCTTTTCCTGACCTGAGTTCTATTAAACTTGATACATCCATGAAGGTTGGCCCCGAAACTGTCATTGAAACGGCATTTTGGAAAAGGTCAAGGTAGCAGCCAGTCGGCTCTGCGTCAGCCTGATCCCGTCAGATCTCAGTAGTTAAGTAGTGTGGGTCCTTAGTACTTGGAGGGGAGACCCCTTTGGAACACCAGGGACTGTGTGTGTTTCTCCAGGTTAAAGCAGAGTTGCATCAGGAAGGGCATCTGGTGTAAAATTTGTGCCAAATCCTAATGCACATCTGGCTGTATCTGCTGTGGCGACCCTGAACAATAACGGGAGCAGCTGAAAGGACAACAACAAGGACAATCAACCTGATTTGGATCAAATGTTGTGCACACTTAGGTGGATTCCAGAACTACTGTGGTACGGTCAACCACAGGTCAGTCATTTTGATGAAGGTCAAAGCCATTGGGGTCAAATGTCAGAATGTTGCTGCCATTACGGTCTTCCTACCCAGAAAGACCATGAACTCATTTTCTAAATGTAAGTCCCATGTTTGCACTGAACATGCAGGGTGGTTTCAGACAGCAGGCGTTAAAGGAAGGGAAGCGTCCAGGATATTTATGATGACAGTTTAACTAAACCAAAAAGTAAAGACCCAGAACTACAGACAAATAAATTAAAAGCACAGTTTTTGCTTAAAACATCATCTGAACCAGCATTAGTAATTATTTCCAAGCCAATTTTTCATCACACACAAAAAAAATGTCCCCCTTTGGAAATCACTTTTGGAAATCTGTTTATGGACGTGACCAACACTGGCTACCGTGGGCAAACTAAAAATAAACACTACGTACAGCTGGAAGGATTTTATAGCAAAGACACAACCACAATGTACATGTTTATCCTCTTCAGAGAGAGGAACCAAACAAAAGGTTCATAAGGAAGAACTTAGGAAGCGCGGACACCCCTGGATCAACTACTCGGACAGGGGTGGGGACACTACGTACAATTTCAGCAAGCGCCTCGGCCCATTGGCTAAGAGCTCTTACCCAGAATTCAGAACTCAGCTTCCAACAACTCCTACCTGCACATTTCTGACCGTAACAAGATCCTGTCGCCCATTTAGACTCAAAAAAGAGTATTTTCTTGTATTGGAATTCCACTACCAATAGTTGGACTTGAGTTCGGATCCCGGTCATGCTACAAATGTGTGACACTTTGTTGTCCCAGTTAACCCAGCTGTAAATAGTACAAGCTGAGGAAGCAATCTGTGACTGACTGGCGCCCTCTGCAGGGAAAATAATAGACTCTCCTCCAGTTCAAGATGCATAATCCAGCGATAGGCACCGGCACCATCAGGGCCTAAAGAGGACTCATATCGCTTTATCTTCTTCTTCTTAGGAAACTACACTCAGTTGGTCTAAGCTTTAACTTGACAATGTCAAGTTAAACATGTCAATGATTATGTTTTGCTAGTTTAGGTTAGGAAAATGGCTAGCAGCAGCTAACCCAACTAATTAAAAAAATCACTACAATATTTGCAAAGGTTTGTCCTCAAATATTTAAATGTAAATGCAATTTGAATAAACTCTGAACAAAGTCTACAATGTGTTTAACATTTTAGTCACTAACAGAATAAGTTAGATACAAGAGAAAACAAATTCATGGATTCATGCACTTTTACATTTACATAATTCGTAAGCACCAAATTTGTAAAGTACTCAATTCTGAGATCCCATTTCCAGTGATATACAAGTGCAGAGTCTGTGAGATGAAACGTCACTGCAACACACTTAAGTCCACAGGTATCCACATACCGAAGTGTAGCAACTAGAAGTGCGCGGTATAAATGGCATATAAAGCCCACTAGTATGAATTTGTCCTGAGGCAGGGGTTTTCAACTTCAGTCCTCGAGGGCTGGTGTCCTGCAACTTTTAGATCTGTCACTGCTTCAACACACTTGAGTCCATTAATTGAGTCCATTATTGAGGTCATTAGCAGCATGACTTGACTGCATACTGAGGAGGTAATTCAGCCATTTGATTGAGGTGTGTTGGACCAGGAACACATCTAAAATGTACAGGACACTGGCCCTCGAGGACTGGAGTTGAAGACCCCTCCCCTAATGTATATACATGATTTACCTAGTTTCATAAGAACATGAGCAAGGTTAAAAAATATCTCTAATCTGTGGAAGACACTCAAGGGACAGTTCCGGGACATTCCTAGTTACATGTTATATCCAAACAAGTCCATTTTTAAGCACAAGGGTATATGATTCACTCAGACTGTATGAAAACGTCTCTCACACCACAACTATAAACAACAGGTTAATTGTTGTACCCATTGCAGTACTCAATGTTCTTGAAATGGAGCAACATCTCCACCTGGTGGACATTTACTATTAATGCAGGTACAATAGAATTTCACCAACAGTGAAACAGTCTTGTGTGTGTGTGTGTGTGTGTGTGTGTGTGTGTGTGTGTGTGTGTGTGTGTGTGTGTGTGTGTGTGTGTGTGTGTGTGTGTGTGTGTGTGTGTGTCTTGAGGACAATGCTGTGCTATGCACTCTAGACTGTGTGCTGTAGTTCATGACGTTAGGGCTCCAAATCAAAGTGTGCAGAATGCGTGTAAACCACCTCGTCTCAGCAAAGGTTTGTTGTAGAAGAGTAACACCAAAAATCAGAGGGGTAGTGACACTGTTGAAGGAATTGAGTGAGGAGGTCACAGTTTCTATACTTGCTAAGCAATGAAAACAGCAAATATTGTTTGGCAACTTTTACGTTAACCCTACTCTTGATTGGCTGATGCCAGCATTAGCATTTGAGGACCATTTTCCTGTCTGTGATGCAACCAATCGTGTTATATTTTGTCCAATCCCAGCTGGACTGGCAGTGGAAAAGTTCTGATGATGGGATCACAGAGACGGGAGTCACTGACACCTGACCTCTGAAGGGCACCGTTTTAGCCCAAAATCTCCTCTCCCTTTGAAGTATAGCGGCACCTTTACAGACAGAATCCAGACTTAGTTCCCATGTCAGACTTGGAAAGCCTCGGTAAAAATACCCACCGTGACTTCAGAGAAATAAAATGACAGATAGAATCTTCGCCTGACTTTAAAAGAAACACCTTGAGAGGAAGGGCCACTAAATCTGACGACTTTCCTGGTTTCTCTCTAGATCGGTTTGATCCTATCAAGAGGATTAAGCTCTGCAAAAGACAGCATGCACAATGAGAGATGGCCTCATTCCTCTTTAAATCTCTGCGGCATCTACCTTTGCCAGCGCCTGGACTTCGTTGGACAGATGCTGCAGTGATGAACAGCGGTTGCAGCACAGACACACAAAACTTTATGACTTTCTTTGTGAAACAAACAGAACACTTTAATCCTGCATTGTGACTGGAAACCTGACACAGAAGCAGTTACAATCAAACAGCATCACGTCTGGCTTGTCGTCCGTGAGCCGCCGCTCTGGCACGAGTGAAAAGTGTTTGTCACCAGGATGAAGAAAGAAATAAAAGGAGTTCTTCAGCATCCAACTAATCCCAGATTTACATAAATTACAAAGCAGGGGAGACGTGTGGACATGTGGAAAGAGTGCAAACATGCTCTGACTACCAAATCAACAAACTGTGTTCAGAACAAAAAACATAAGCCAACCAAAGCACTGGGGGGACCAACAGTTCTGTGGATGGAAAAAATAATTAATTCTGAGCCCAGTTCCTGCTCAGATTTGGCTCAAGTCTGACATTATTCTCTTCAGTCCTCATTAGAAGTGTCACTCTTTATCCTTCACTCCACAAAGGATAAGAGTCCATCGGCCACTCAGTCTTATCTGACAATATCGCTGCCGGCTATGCTCCCAATCCAGATCTGACCCTGAACTAACCTCTGAGAAACTCGACACCACAATTGCTTGGGTTGAATTCATAGTCACATCCAGGTACCTGCATGATTTCTACTCCAGTTTGAAAGATTAGAAACTGCAAAATCTGCTCCTCATACAGACTTGGTGTAGCAGACCAGATGAACCCCCTGTCAAACTATACCAGGGTATATTCTGGCCCAAGTCCCCAAAAAACACCCCAAGGTATAAAATAGCCCAGGATAGTTATTCCCTGTGGTGTAGCGGATCATAGTTGATACGTGGTCCAGACGGGCCGTCCCCCCACGGTTCACGATGCATGTGCATTTGCAATTGCAAAGCTTACATAAATGTGATTTTGTGTCATGGTGACTTGTTTTTAAAGTGATAACTATGTTAATTTTGATGTAGTTGTAGTAAAATCACACTGTGAGAGGAGGGGCTGCCGCTGCACGTGCACGTCGTTCAGTTGTAAACACAGCGTGTTAAAAAACCTCATGCTCTGCTGGAAAAACAGCTTAGTGCATACTCAAAAGTGTCAGTCATTGATGCATTAACGGTGAAAAGTGTGAGTGGAAGAAATACAGCTGCGGATTCATGCAGCCAGTTTAAACAGTCTCGTGGTCCACTACAGAGAGCAGCCTGTGCACACGTCTGGATTCAAAAACCAACAGAATCTCTTAAAAAAAAAATTAAGGGAATTAAGGGTGAAATGTCTGTTGTCTCCTTCCTTGTACAGTCTTGAGCTCACTGGGAGTGCACAGCCGAGCTGGCAAAAAATCCACAGCTCTGGAAAATAACTGTATAAGTACTGTATTCTGGACTTTTCCAAAGCGTCTGCTTGACAGGACCACTGATCTGAATAAATGCTCATCAGTGTTGGTGGTAATACGAATGTATTTATCCTGGTGGGTTATAAACAATGCTATTACATTTCATTATTTTATCATACATACTTTTAATTCACCATTTACTGTGCATATTGCAATTTAAAATACCAATGAAGTATTTTTATTTGGAAATATTATGTGGAACAGTGGACATCTTGTTTTCACAAGGACCACAAGCAAAAGTTTGTTTTCTTTGCCCATTAGGTTTTTTTTTTCCTAAAAACTGAAACAAACGTATTATTTGTTTTAATTTTGTTGCTGATCTGAAAAGTGATCCGACGATCTTAGAAACCATATTCAATCCAAACCGTGGCTTTTGTGAACTACGATTCCCCTAGTTTACACACCAGACTATATTTTGGGTTATGGTAGAATATATTGCTCTAGTTCAGAATATGCCCCGTAGACAAGGTTGGGTAGGATTACTTTGAAATGTAATCCAAAAGTAATCAGATTACAAGTAATCCAAATGTATGTACATACATACATGTAATCCACATGTATTCCTTCAAAGTAATCCTACCCAACCCTGCCCGTAGGACCAAATAACGCAATAATTTCCCAATAATGTAATAAATATCTCCACATAACTCCAACATGAAATAAAATCTGATTATGTAATAAAAAACTTTCAACCAATAATGTAATTGCAGACAATACTATGATTTTTGTCACCAAGTGTCTTGTTTCCACTTCGACTACTCTGGCGCCACCAACTGTTGCAGCAACCAAACTGAGAAAGTTGATAAGAAGCCTTAAAACATTTTTAAAAGCTACAAATCAAGAATATGACAATCTCTTGATAATATAACAAGTCTTTGCCTGATTGGTACATATATTATTTCATTATCATTAAGGCATTTTATAATATTGTTGGGAAGCTATTACATTGTTCGATTACGTATTTGATGGCATTGACATTTTAATGACATCAATACCATGGTGCAACTATGGTGTCACAGAGTGCAAAACCCAGACTGGACCAATAGATAAAAAGAAAGAAAAAAAGATACAAATACGACTTTGCTTTCCATCTTACAAAATAAACTTAATGAGCAATGAAAACAAGGACGTTTTGCCTGTGATCCTGAATGGAAAATGAAAACAAGGTGTCCAATGCACTTAAAAGTCAACAAGACACAAAAATCACACATAAGTAAACTTTGTAATTAATCCGTGGTTCACGTGTGTGCCGAACTGGGTGGGGGGTCATATGGATCACAGATCAGCTTTGATCCACTACGCTACTACATATAAGCAATTAAAATTGTGTATTGCAATTTATTGTATCATCAGACTGTGAAATAATATCGAAACTGAATGCTGCCTCCATGGGGAAGAGGTGATCTGGCCTATGTAACATGAAATATACTATCCTAAATAGGGTTGTCACAAAACCAAAAAATTTAGCAGTCGATACCAATACCAATGAAAGTACACAATTCCTGATACCAAATTGGTTCCCATTAAAAAAAAAAAAAAAAAAACTTAATTTAATAAAAACAGAGGTCAATGAGGTAAAACAGCTGCGTTTAGGGATATGGAGATTAATCGATACGAATTGATATCTAGATACAAACGTCCGCAATGCGTGGTATCGATTCATTCAGTGTGCAATGATTCAATTGTCATCTGAAATCGCATTGCATCAGTCGCTGCGTGCGTACATCGATTTTTTTTTCCCCCCAGGGACATTGAATGCACCATCACTGACAGAAGCCTGAAAGCACATTTCCACCACAAAAAAATCTATTTCAAAATGGAGGCCCGCGAGAACAGCAGCAAGCAGTTGGAAGACATTTCTGACACACCTAAAACATTTAAATCAGGCGCTTGGAGATATTTTGGCTTTTTTTTTTAAGATGGGAAACTTGACAAGACGCAGGTCATTTGGAAAGAATCCCGTGGCCGCCGCTGCTCCACTCGCAACACTGGTAAGAAAGTATCACAAATTACTTTTGCCAAGACGGTACTCTCGCTTTAAGTCACTCATTGAGAGTGACGTTGTTTTACTGTTTCAGTTCTGACAGTGTGATCAAACAAGTTCCCCATATGATGGAACTGATTCCTGTTCCTTAATGTTGCATCTGGTACATTTACTGCTTATAAGAAGTAAAACAAATCCTTTGCCTCTGTTAGAACCAGAAGAAGAAGAACAATACCATAGTACTATACTGAATTGCAGCTTCTTATTTTCTATTTAAATTTTTGGTATAATTTCTTCGCATCATGTTGAATCGCATCATATCGCACCAAACTGCATCGTATCGCATTGTGAAGAATTGAATCGCGGTCAAATACATATCAAATCGCATTGAATCGGGAACAGGGGTGAATCGTATTGCATCATATCGTCGGTATCATCATGTGTCGTCATGTATCGCAAGATGTATTGTATCGCTGATAGTGTATCGAGATGCGTATCGAATCCTTGTCAGTGCTGAGATTCACATCCCTAGCGGTGTTGTTTGGAGAACAAAAATATCTATTCCGTTAAACTTTAATTAAAAATAAACAAATTGACTAAATACATACAATAAAATTGTATTATCCAGACACGCAATATACAAATAAAAATCTACAGCAGTTAATTAAACTAATAAGAGCTAGTTGATGTGGAGTTGTTCTATATGTTTAGTTAATAATGACTATGACGTTACTTGCTGGAGAAGCGAAGCCTGGCAGTCACGGCTTCGGCAATCTTAATCTCATCACAGCTCTGTGGCTTTTTCCTTTGGCCAGCTTTCATTTTTATTACCAACCATAATGTTATGTTGCAGCTAACTATCTCTGACTTTACTGTAGGTCCTGGCGAGGTGCTAAGACGCACAAGCTCTTGACACTGTAGGGCTAGGCTAATGCACACTTTACACATTGTACAGATGCCCGGGCGCAAGTCAATTTCTGCTGCTGCGGCAATTCTTTTTATTCTTGCACTTCAACAGCAGAAGCAGAAAAACTGCATCCTCTGTACCACTGATACTACCCACACAGCAGAAAACAAGTCGCATTTTCAGGATTTTAGTATTGACTTGACAATGATGTATCGTTCTCATGACATACCTAATCCAATAAATAAATAAATAAATACCTCACAGTATAAATTGGACTTGGGCAGAATATAAAACAGGCGAATCCACTTTCAACCCATGTATAGTCTACACAGCGGTATAGTCTGCACCTGAATATATCGGAACAGTGTGTTTGTATATTGTGTAATAACAACAATAATGCATCATGTTCCAATATATTATCAGAGAAATATGTTGGTCTAAACCTTGTATAACGTTATCTGACTGAAGTTGCCCTCTGCAGGGTTTGTCCCACAAAGAATTCAGATTTTGATGAACAATAAGAGGTTTCTGAGTTTTATCTCAACATGAGGTTTCTTCAGAGGAACACGGTCGTATGTTAGACCACAATTTCATCTCCAAGGCAATCAGGAGTTCCCCGATTGTTCAGAACATTGAGCAGCCTCAGTGTTTCCTCATCTGTCCCCCAGCCATAAAACTCCATCTCCTCCTCCCCTTCCTCCTCCTCCGCCTCATCCTCGTCCTCCTCCCTATCATCACTGTCATCAGTGTTCGATTCGTACTCTGAGGCGATACCTGACTCTCGAAATCTGGCAAAGTCCAGGCAGCCCAGGGATTTGCCATCACGGGCCAACAACTCGGCTGTAATCTCAGAGATCTCTTCACCTTTGCCCTCTGGCCTGTCAACCTTGAGAGGCAGAGGAGGCGTGGGGGGTCGAGGAGGTGGAGGCCCCGGAGGTCCCGGAAAGAAACGGAAACACTCCAGTTTGAGAAGACACTGGTCCCTACCTAGGAGGCTTCCAAGAGTCCCGTTGGAGGACGAGAAGGCGTTGCTATTCTGGTCGGTCAACGGGGGCATGTTCAGGACAGTCACCTCTGGTTTCGGCGTGGTGGGGTCACAGATCACAGGAGGCACTGTGGACCTGAAGGTGATCTCCAGCAGACTGTCCTGGGATCCCACTGGACAGAAAGGGTGAGCATGCAAACAGGAAAAGGAAAGGAGAAAAGTGAAAAAAATTTTCAAATAGTTATTTCTAGTTTACTTCCCATTCAGGTTGTTCCAGTGAATAATCACCTCAAGACTATCTTGATAATCAAATCATAATTTAGGCATTTTATCTGAATTGCAAGATATTTAACACGCTAACTATTTATAAAAGCATCAACAAATTCATTAAGAATGAAAATAACCATTAGAGTCCGAAGACCAACTGCCGATTTTTGGATTATTTCCATTTTTTTCGGACACCGCCCTCACAGTGACTGTTCAAGGACTTTCATCAGGGTTGTGTACGCACCCTCAACACGAACCTCAAACATGCTCGGTGGGTGCTGGATTCGTCAGGCTTGTGCCTCGTCATCAAGTCTGTGATTGTCAAGGACAGAACGTGGAGGTGCAGCTGACGGCGGTGACGGCGGCTGCAGGATGGCACTGCTGCTCTTTGCAGTTGATGTATTCTGATGGTGTGTTCAGATCACAACCTTGAGTGCACACTGGCACATTTTGCATCTCAGTGTGAGGTGGTTATGTTGATAATCTGCAGCTCTAAACCTGAGGCTGGAATTCCCTGCTGGAAGCTGCAGAATGCTCCCTCTCGGTCGGAATGGTTTATTTCCCCTGAGTGAAAAGTTCACGTGTCTTGGTGTCAAATTCACAAGTGAGGGGAAAATGGATTAAGAGGCAGATTGGAACAGCATGAGCAGTAATTGGATGATATTTAGGTATTTTTTTCCAATTGTTTCAAATAAGAACAGACTGCATGAGGCCCCAGATGGATGCCTAGAGGAACAAAACGCCCCATCTCATGTCTTTTTAAGAGTAGTCAGCAATTTTTCAGATACTGCAAAGCCTTTTCAGTCAACCAATCAGATGCAGCAAGTGTTTTCACTCTGACAAACAAGAGAATGAAGGATGACCTCATTTTGGCCGCCTCCATCTATAACTGTACAAAATCATCTATGGGAGCAGATTGGACGGACTCTAAATGTCGCTGGAGAGGGTTGCGACTTTATCACTGTACACATTGTAGGCTTGTTGTTAGCTGTGTATTGTCATCAAAATAAAACCCACAATGGAAATGCTGAGATAAAGCATTCACCAGCACCTTGCCACATACACACTCTGTTCACACAGGCCCTTAAGACTGTCATGGTGAAGACGAAGAAGCCTAAAGACAAAGCTCTCATTTTATGTCAGTTCCAACAGGGTGAAAAGTTCTAACATCCGGAAAGAGCTCAGTTGGCCTTTTAGACATCTATCACACAATAGCAGACTGTCAGGGACAGATTTGTTCTCGGTGACTTCAGATTTTCCGCCTGGTTTTGGTGAGGGGTGGGGCCTGGGTAGGGAGTGCAAAAGGCAAAACATGACTAAAGTACGCTGTAAAAATCCCTCGTCTCTGAAAATAGATATTTTTGCTGGTGTCTTTGTGTAATTGGCCTTTCTTCTTCACACCCAGATGTTTGTATTTTTCTCATTTCTCGCCAGAAACATCACCAACTCACTGCGAGTCCTCCCAACAATGTTATATTTGCACATAGGCTCAAATGGACATTGCGTGGGCGTTTGTGTTCTCCCCCCATGCCAACACACGAGTGGACAAATGGATGATTTTTTTTTTTTTTTTTTGAAGAGGTGCAAAAATAAAAAGTAAAATGTATAAACATGATGATATTTAGCTCAACAGTGTTTGCTACACTTTGCTCGACCACACTTTTTTTTTTTTGGAAGCGAGAGCCTGCATTCGTCACTCAGCAGGATTCCCAAACACAAGCTGCATCACTCTGCTGTTTGTTCTCATCCCAAATATCGCTGCAAAGCCACAAACTGCTGAAAAGCACAAAGACTACGATGTTAATCAGCATGAGCGCCCACACTTTTTCCTTCAGGCTAATTAATCATTTGAGACAGGCGCCGCTTGTGACCTGATAAAAACACACTCTGTTCTTCTTCCTGACAACGTTTTCCTCTGTGCGCCGTGACAGAAACTGATGATGCGGTTTCAATCAATTTGTCAACATAACACCAGATCCAGGATTGAACAATCTGGGTTTTGGCATAAAGCTTGTTTGGAGCTGATCTTGAAATTCTCTGCTCGACAATTTACCAAGCACTGCTCTGAATTTTTATTCTTTATGCTCTCACCAGGCACAACCTTGCCAAAAAGTCACATAAAAGTAGGACGCGGCAGGACGAATTAATATTGTAGATAAGTAGAAAAGTAAGTGATGCTTACAAATACCTAGACAACCCAACATCTGCAAGTAGATTCCTTATTCTAATCCAATTACATTTGTTCCGCGAATCTGATTGGTTAATGATATGAGATTTCCGACCATAAAATATCGACCAAATTCGCCGACCAAATTATTTACAGAAAAATAAACCATGCAAATGATGGAAATAGATTAGAATGGGAATAACCTCCTTGTGTCTGATGATTTGTGGACGTTAATGCTGGATTACAGTCGCAAATAGCCGCTAATATGTCACCTGGAAAACTCAATTTGCTACCATAAAATCCAGCATTAACGTCCGCAAATCAGACAACAGGGTTAATTCCCTAATTGTTTGTCAAAATTCATGAATACATTCATTTATGTTCTCCACAAGTATCAACTGAATGAAAACTTAAGAGAGTGGATAAAAAGAAAATAGTTTTGAAAATTCAATCCACTGACCTGGCATCAATCTTCTTTGCAAAGATGTTCTTGGATACAGTTCACTTAAAAAATACCTTCATGTTTTAAATTTTTCTTTTATTTTCTTATATTTTCTTTTAATTTGCACTGACAAAATATCATTATTGATGGCAATTTTTCTTGTTGCCAACAGCAACATGAGGACACACGACCACTACAAGGACAAACATTAACTTCTTACTTTCACAACTCTGATTTTTCTCTTATTTTTCACCCTTGATTCATTCAAATGTCATTATTAGTTATTTGACAGATTTTCTGAAGGTCGGGATTTGACTGGGGTGGTGCTCAGAAGCACAGATCAGATGGTCAGTCAATCATGTTTTTTTGTTTTCTCCTGTTACCTTGGATGTTGTAGAGCAGGTAGCTGAGTGCATAAGGAGGTGTCCTGCAAATATGTAGACCTGGGTTCACATCTCGCTCATGCTACCTGTCTGCGTCCTTGGACAACGCACTTAATCAAAATCGTCTCAGTCCACAAAACTGTAAATGGGTACCGGGGTTAACTGGGGGAAGTAACCTGCGCCGGACTGCCGTACTAGAGGTCTACGTAGAGGTAGACTCTCATCCGCTTGATGCTTCTTAGAGAGACTTCTTCTCTACAAGAGTCAAGACAGAAGTCAGACCACCAGAGCAAGAATTTTAGCTGAGGAAGCTTCTGCGATTTGAAGCGAAACGTCCTCGCGTCAAGCAACCCAGTCCAGTCGAAGATTCAAGCTTCTCTACTAGGGTCCTCCATCTTTTTCATTCCAACATTTCTCAAAATTGCACCCAGTGAGTCAAAATGTCACACATTCTTAAGAAATGTTGTTTCTCAGAATGAAAAAGATGGAGAACCCTACTTTTTCTGGGTCCGGTTCAAAACTTCGCCATCGCCCCTTGTATGTGCTGGGTCATGCACAGAAAAATGTGCCACATGGCCATGTCATAGTTGACTTTCCCTCGTTTGACGAAAAGTTTTCCAGCAATATCCAAGGAGTACCAGGAGAGCTTGAGACTAAAGGATCCTCTGTTCACATCGCCATCAGACTGGAAAAATCACAAAAGGACCCTTGGTCAAGGTCCTTAATCTCAAAGTTACTCCTGGTGTGCTGTTAAGCGCCTTGCATGGCAACACGCTGACATTGGTGAATGTAAGGCATCATTGTAAAGCACGTTGAGCTTCCGATTCAGATGATAAAGCCTTATAGAAATGCAGTCTGGTTACCATTTAGTCATCGCTTTAGGTCACTGGTTAGTGTCCAAGTCTCACAACCACAGAGTAAGACGGGAAGCACCAGGACCCGAATATAGATTTGGACTTTTGTTTTTCTTCAAACAGCTCCACTAACCTCATAACTCCAGCAGCCCTGAAGCTCAAACCTGACAGAAGGTTCTAGTTCTTGTGACTAACCAGTATAATCCACATAAAGACAAAAATGTGTCACCGCTGCTAAACGTCTAAAAATTAAAGAGTGAAAGCGGCTGTTTCCCCACTCAGCAGTCTGGGTTGTGATAAGATCAGGTTTAATTACGTCTGTGTTTGACGGATTTGTCAGTAAAATAAATTACTTCTCCGTTTGAGTTACAGGTGAGTCACAGAGCCACACTGTGCAGAGGAGCAGCAACAAGAGAAACTATTATTCCCCACTGACTTCCTGAAGTGTTTCTGACAAGGTAAAAGTCGGTTTCTCGTCAGGTGACAGCCGGAGTGTAAGCTGAAGACAGGATGAGAAATACGTCCAAACACAGTGAATCCGTGTCTGTGCGGTGGCGAGGGCTCTGGGTGGCTGCAGGGTCAGACATGAGTCTGGTTTGGTCGCAGTTTGCAAACTTTTTCTGTCACACGTCTCTTTGGAAGGTTGCTGAAGACACCGAGTACGTGACACAAATAGGAAGCAAACATGACAGCTGAGTAACCACGGTGATGAGACTGGATGGACAGAAAAATGAAGGAGTAAGATTTTTTTTTTTAATTATACCACATTTTGGCAGGTTTTCTTCTGGACGATAGAAATCTTGTCACTCTTTGTTCTGCCCCAATCCTACAGCCCAATTCAATATTAACGATGATCTAAGTCGAAAACGTGTTCGCCACCAGAGGTACTCTCATCTTATCTGAACTGGACAAGTGCAAATATGTAGTTAAAAGTGGAGAAATTTTTCATTTTCTCCACCTCATTAATTAATGCAGAGCTCAGTGAAATGGACCACGTCATTGTACAAACCTCGGGACAAACTGACTTGTCTAATTGTGTTTGTCTTTCTTCGGGAAGCTCTTCAAGTGGACAAAGAACTAAAAACACAAGTGATGGATTGTGAACCCAGAACATCTACCACAAGATGGAATTTGTCTAGTTTGGCTGCTTTTTTTTTTTTTTTTTAACTTGACACCACATTAACAGCTCATTGGAGACTACTGACATCTACAGGTCAAATAATGTATAGCACAGTTACTATAGAAGAGGTAGCTCTGCAAGATAGGAGCTGGACTACCAATGTATAGATTGCGGTTTGATTCCAGGTGTGTGCATCAAGCACTTCATCTGCATCATCCCAGTCCACCCATCCAGCACCCCTAGCGGCAAGTGATAGAGGTCAAAATATTACCTATGAAACAAGGCATCACTACTATATCGTTACTTGACATCATATGTTGTGTAACAAAAAAACAACACCTTCATTTGAAGGGCTCTGTGGTCCAAACCCTCCATCCAAAGGAGAATCAGGATACCCAACCCCCTGATGGGAACTGGTAGAGGAGAGGGGTAGACTAGAACGGAGGGTTAAGGGGGCAGAAATGGGACTTGGCTAGACTCACGTCCACGTCATGCTACAGAATTCGGGGATAAGCACCAGCCTGATGGACCTCAGGACACGGACAGGACGTCTACATTTAATATGACCTCACAAGGGTAAGAGTAAAGCTATATTACAGTCATTATTCATTTTTGTGCACGTGTGTCTACACATTGTGTTAACCCAATTTAATTTTAATTCCAATTTAAATGAATAAACTTTATCCGCATTTTACCCGCTGATGCAGGACAAGTAAAAAAAAGTCCAAATGCTTTATGTCGATGCCTGCGTACGATGTCTGAGATCCACTCACTGATGTTGGGTCCAGACATCTTAGTCTCTAGCTCCTGGATCTGTTTCACCAGCAGAGAGATGTGCTGCAGCAGGTCTTTGTTCTGCAGCAGGAGCTGGTGGACTCGAGCCTGGGCCTCCAGTCGCGCCGCGGCCTCTGCATTCAGCTGATCCTTCAGCAGGTGAACCTGTACCGGAGACAGCGGACAAATACAGAAGGAAGAATGAGCAAGAGGTGTTCAGTGTTGAGCCAATGTCATTTTTCCCCCATTCAATCCATTGGTGAGTGAGCCTTGGTAGCTCCTGGGTTGTTCCTGAACATCCTAACCAGTTTCCTCTCATCTGAGGGTGACAGTTTGGATCTTCTTACAGACCTTTGCAAAGTGGTGACACATCTGACTAACTTGTACTCAGTGTTGCCACAGTTACTTTGATAAAGTAATCCAATTACTGATTACTCCTTGAAAAAGTAACTTAGTTACTTTACTGATTACTCAATTGTAAAAGTAACTAAGTTAGATTACTAGTTACTTTTTTAGTTACTTTCCCCAGCTGCCGACAACAACCCTCTGCCACCTCAACATGACAATGATACCTGTTTTGCCAAAACTCACTTTATAGTCACCCTTTCTTGACTTCAATGAAAATAAATACTTGTTTTATAAAAAGTAAAATAATCTTTCTTGACCTCATATTTAACTGTTGACAGCACTGTAACAGTAAAACTTGCAATTTCTAACCTACATTGTTTATAAATGTAACTATTAAATTCTAACATTTAAATTCTCTATAAACATTTTACTTGTCAAAATTATTATTATTTTAAGTAGTATTAGTAGTTGTAGTAAAAAAAACGGCTTCAAAACTGGACCTTTAATCTAGGGGTGTTGTGGGGGAGGGGGGCACACCTGCCCCACGCCCCCATTCCATCTGGATTCGCCCCTGCTTTGGTGTTTGAGCACAAAGAATAGATAACATTTATTTATGCAGAAAACATGACCAGATTTACAGGTAAGAAAGTTTTATTGTGTTTTCACATCATGTGGTCCTCAGAAAGAGAGTTTAGGTGCATTTGAGTGGAAAATAGTGTTAGTTGTTGACGCATCGCGGAGGATCAGCTGTTTTTAACGAGACGATACGGAGCGGCTCAGCTCAGAATTCTAAATAAAGGAGAAAAATAAAGCATAAAAATGACTTTGTAAAGCTCAGTGCGGGTGTGCTGTTTTCACCGCGCTTTAAGAGGTGAGGACAAGTTCACAGCTCGCTTAAAGTGTGTAGTTCAGTTGAACCCCGACCTCCTGCCCACGGACCAAGTTTAATGCTGCTGTCGACCCACAATGCAAAAATAATAGTAACGCACAGTGACTTGGAGAAGTAACTTTAATCTGATTACTCATTTGGAAAGATTAACGCGTTAGATTACTCGTTACAAAAAAAAGTGGTTAGATTAGAGTAACGCGTTACCGGCATCACTGCTTGTACTTAGGTGGTACAATTGTTTGAAGTGCTGATCTTGGAATGTGGGGTTGTTTACAAATGGCTCCAAGAGACCGTCCCAACTTCATACACCTTAGATCTTCAATGGGTTCTTTGGACTTTCCCACTGTTCTGAATATTGGTCAGTCCAATGAGTGCTGTCACAAACATCCTCTTTATGCTGGCAAAGAGAAACTACCAGCAACAAACTGTGATCATTAACGAGGAGTTAATAGACCTCGGCCGTGGCACGTTAAAAGACACTGCAGACCCTTCAGCACCACTTATTAAAAGATTTAAGTGAATGTATGTACAGATTTGTGCATGTATGTATAATTTTGACCCTGTGTGGATTACAGAAGATCCAAAATTCAAACTTGCATACAAAATTCTTGTTTGTTTAGTCATTAATGATGCATGCTGGACAATCATTCCACCCTGACAAAAGAGCAATTCAAAGACATCATTAAAAGCTCACAATTACCACGACATGATGAGTGTAAGCAAACGTCCAACCACACCTGTATCTGCATTATCCCAGTCCAACCAGATGGAAACATGGACTGGCCTTGGCTGGGGAAGTAACCAGCAATGGACTGGCTTCCTTTCCAGGGTAACAGACTCTCTTCCACTACTTACTAATGAAAATCTATACCAATGGGTCTCAGGGTCTACACTGGACTTACTTATATAATTGCAGATGATAAGTCATGCACCACACAGTAAATAATGGACATTCCCATGGACAACCAGTTTGATTTTTAGCACATGGCTTCATGTTCTACAGCCCCAGTCTTCATGCTGTGGCTGGGGCTACTTCAGCTGAATACTAAAGTCTCTGTTACACCCTTAATATTTAACCTATGAGGAGAAGGTGGAAAAATGGTGGCGGTACTCCACTCTGAACGCACACACAGTAAGCTCCTGAAGCAAATCTCCCCTTTTTACTTCAAAGTCCTCTCCAAATCGAATGTCTGAGGTTCCACCACCTGCCCCATTCAGCCACCTCCTATTAAAAACATATAATTGCTTTCTACGTTTTCAAAAGGGAAAAATAATTTGAAGGTTTCAAGTCACAGGAAAAGATAAGATAAGGCCCAGTGTGCTGAAGGACCTCCACTTATTAACGGTTTTCTGGCAGAAAAGGCAGGCACGGCGCTCAATAGTATGATGAACATAAAGAAGGAGAAAAAAGAAATGACTATTTTACAAATTTGAGCAAAGCTGCCACCCAGCAGCATCTGGCCGTATCAAAGGATAATGAGAATATTATTATTCAGTCATCCCCACGTAGAAGACTCCAACTTAACCATAGCTTCTTCCTCCTAGATGCATTTTATTACAGTCTTGTCAGCAACACACGGAACATTTAAAGTTCTGTATACTTAACTGTTTCTGTGTGGACATATAATCAAAGTTCTTTCTTAAAAAAAAAAAAATCGAGTTGTTGTGAAACGCTCTCAAGAGCAGCACACTTTGTTTTTATGAATAATGCAGAACTCTTCACAGTCGTCTGGTGTTTCATTCCAGCTTTATTTATGTGATTCCTAGTTACTGTGGCAGCTAGGAGGCTTTTGACGACACATATCAATGGGGACATACAGGAAAGAACCTATCAAGGCCACCTGAAGCACCGCAGAACACTATATGACATGCTAAAATAACAGTAAAATAACAAACTTGGATATAAATATCATTTAAAGCACCTCATAAAGGTTTAATCCCCTTCAAACAGATGTTTAGATGAATTTCAAGTCTAGGCCTGTTGTTAACAGTTCAATTGTTAAAGCCGGTGTAAAGTGCACAGACTGTACGGGTGTTATCGTGTGCAGCTGCTACTTTATACAGAGCAGCAACAACTCACTCAATCAGCCTGGCTGAAGTGAACATAAATGGATATGTGTGGCAAATAACCATTGTTTTTGTTAGATCAACTTGAAAACTGTTGGCAATTCCTTTAAGGTCCTAATCCCAAGAAATGAAAAATGGAGTACCTCAGGGTTTTGTTTTAGGGCCTTTGTTTTTTTCACTTTAAGTATCACCTCTTGGAAAGATACAATGACGTTATGGGAATGCTTTTCACAGTTATGCTGATGATACTCAGCTTTACATGGCCATAATTTCAAGGTATCTGTCTCACACTGAATTTACGACATCGTCTAGCTTCAGTTAAAAGCTGAACATCATTTAATTTTGGACTATAAATTCAGAGAAGACTGGGATAATGGTTATTTACCTAAGGAGAGGTGTTACCAGTATTATCAGTTAACATTATCATTAGGTGGATATGTTATTCATCATTAGGGATGGAAATTGATGAGATTTTAAATTGATGTGATTATAAATTCTGATTATTGGTGAGGTTCTTTATTGGTTCCCTTATCAATTCCTGATCAATTTCCTGTGTGGACAAATGTCGAACTACACAGGTTTTCAGGGTCAATTCAGCTCTTTTTCTTGTGAGATACAAAGGCTTGGTGTCATAACATCAGACGTGATTATGACACATGCATTTTTGCAAGATTGAGAAAAATGTGGTGGCAGTAATAACTGGAATTGATAACATCTGAGGCTCTTGATTCCCCATTAATCATAATGAAAGAGCTCGAAATCTCAGGGTGATCATATTGTTATTTGACTTGCACAATGAGACTTATTCTGCTTGTATTCTGTCGATGGCTGTTGCAAAGAGATTCATTCATGTTTTTCTTTCACCTGGTATTGATTTTTGGAGTGTCTCACTCGTAATACAAGTCATCAGCTGGTTCAGAATGCTGCAGCTCAAGTTCTATCCAAGAGGGGAAAAAAACAACCACATTACTCTAATTTTATCTTCACTTCATTGGATTCCTAATCATATAAGGTCAAATTTTGAGGTTCTGCTGTTAATATAGAAAGTTCTATGTGGACAAGTCCCTTTGAATCTGGTACTTCTTATTGAGCTTTATGTACCTTCCCTTGCGCCGTGTTTTCTATCAGATTGCAGGCTTACACTGTGTTCCAAAGGTTAAAAAGAAGTCACCGAGGGGCTTTTGCTTACTGTGCTTGTTTTGAGACAGTCCTTGAGAATATCAAAATTGGGGGATGTTTAAACACGTTGGCAACAGTTTTCCTGAAATTTTCCAAACATTTTCTCTCAGGTGATACAAAGTAAATGACTTCTTTATGACATGTTAAAGAGTATTATTAACTCTTTACTTTTAGGTCATGAAGCCTTAACGAGCCAAACTGAAGGTTAAATGATATTTATTTCTGCTGAACCGCTGCAATATGAAATCCGGGCCGTGCAGAGTAACAAAGACTTATTTCAAGATTTCCACTTTTTTTATTCCTCTGTGCTTCATTCATCTTTCATTCCTCTCACCTCTCTTGTTTCGAACAGTGTACAGTCTCAGACAGAAGCACTCTTTTTTTTTTCCTTGTTTTTCCTCACCCATCCTTCAACACACTAATGAGACTCCACTGAGGCGAAGAGACAAAAGACAGATTCAAAATTCACAGCCTTCATCCCAAGGCCACAATAACTTCTCCTTCTCACCCACGTTTACTCACCATGTAGGAGAGGAAGGCAGTCACCTGCTTCCATTATCTTTCTATTTTGCCACAACAGAGGTGAGTCCACATAGTATTCCTGCCAGCTCCAGTCCGCAGAGCTCATTTGTAAGGACCGGCTCTGTGATAATGACTCTGGCGGTGTGATTTACAGCTAACAGGACCTCATCACGCGCTGCGCCAGATAAGGATTTGACTCGGACATCCCCAACCGACAGCGGTAATAGCACACCACTCACAGGTGGTTGCGTTCATACTCAGGCCTCGGGGGCCGAGTGTCACATTTATCCTAAAGGTGTCCTCGAAGAATGTCTCGCTGTGCTACTCAAGCAGACAAAATGACACCAAATGTTACTGCTGAGGAACAATAGGGATCAAATCCAGAAGAGGAAAATAACGCCTCCTTCTCAGCCAGAGACACAAGGTTAAATCTGGCTTCATTCTGTAAACTGACCAGATCTGGTTTCTATAGAAACCCAGCTCAGATAAAAATGTAAAACTGGAATGAAAAATTGATAAGATGAGCGAGGCGACAAGCCATAAATTATTCCAGCTGGACCTCCCTGGACATTCCGTTCGTCCGGTGTCTATTGGTCTGGCTTCATGCATTTTTATCACATTGTTTTTGAATCAAACAGTTTCAGGCTTATTCACCCACATTGTTGAATAAACGCAATATCGCCAACATTTCTGCTGCCACCTGAACTGGGTGTAAGTCCAGTCCAGTCCTCATGTATCCTCCTTGCACTTTTCCTGTTATGACATCATGGCACCGTTAAAATGTCCACAGAAAATCTCATGAGCAAAAAAAAAACAAAAAACAAAAAAACAAAAGGACTTTGATGGGGATCAGGACTTTGATGGACTTTGATGCAAAAGAGAGCAAAGGTGATTTTAATTCACTGGCACTCGCATATGAAGCATCTGATTTCTACATGGCTTACTAGGATTTTACTTTCGAGGATCATTCTGATGAATGCAACTTTTCATCAGCAACTGAAAATACGTTCTAGTTCTGGGGGATTCTGGTACGCTGCGTTTTGGCGTTACATACATAGAATGAATTGGAAATCCACTAAAGCAAAAATACAAATCACACCCTGGCACAGAGGAGCAGTTTGATATTATTACAAACTCCAACAGTAATACTGGATGAGCTCAAGCCTCCAAGTTAATAAAATCATGTAGAACTCCTCGCCTGGACTAGATAGAAATATATAATGTCATGTTTTAATTCATTGGTTCATTATTCTTGATCATCACCAGGGTTCCCCCAAAAGCTTATGGACTGATTTTAAAGCTGGGTGGAGGTTGAGATAGAAATTATTTACTGTTTTGTCAACAGCAAGTGACAATTAATTAAAATAAATGGACTGCATTTATATAGTACTTTTCCATCTGCATCAGATACTCAAAGTGCTTTACAATAATGCCTCACATTCACCCCGATGTGAGGATGCTGCCATGCAAGGTGCCCACTACACACTGGGAGCAACCAGGAGATTAAGAACCTTGCCCAAGGGCCCTTAGTGATTTTCCAGTCAGGCTGGGAACCGAGGATCTTCTGGTCTCAAGCCCAACAGCTTAACCACTAGACCATCACCTCCCCCATATTATTAATTACTATTTTTGTCACCTGACAATTTTTTTTGCTTGATACAAAGCTAGCGCAGCTCTTTGCATGAATAATCTTCACAAGAAGTCTGTTTGATATGACATAATCTCTGATTTCAGGGTTTGTTAACCTTCAAGCGACCAAGCTCTTTTAGTGACTAATACGACCAAGTGAGGTTTTTAATGACCCCGTTGACTTTATATTGGAATACTTCAAAATAAATGATTGTTTTAGGGTTCTTCATATTTATTTCACTTTCTAATATGTTTATCCATCATCCTTTTCATTCTCATTTTCATTCTCTGGGCATCAAGAATCAATGTCAAGGCTTGTGCAGCTGTAAATCTTACTATTCCAGTTCTGTTGGCCAGGCTTCCTTCAAAAACAGTAATTTAATACATTTAATCAGCTTATAAAGCACCAAATCACAACAAAAGCCGCCTCAAGACGCCTCAGACAGAACAATTCAACATAAAAATTAAAATAAATAAATAAAAATTAAAAAATTCAAATACATAATTAAAAACAGATGTAAAAGAATAAAACAGATAAAAATAAAAACTATTCATAAGAAAG